>NC_086110.1:10634927-10938454 GCF_963921235.1 Mobula hypostoma | reverse complement strand
TGCAATACCTCACAATTGTCAGTATTAAACTACATCTGCCATTTTTTAGCCCATTTTTCCAGCTGGTCCGAGTCCCTCTGCAGGCTCTGAAAACCTTCCTCATTGTCTACTACACCTCCAATCTTTGTATCATCAGCAAACTTGCTGATCCAATTTACCACATTATCATCCAGATCATTGATATAGATGACAAATAACAATGGACCCAGCACTGATCCCTGGGGCACACCACTAGTCACAGGCCTCCACTCACAGAAGCAATTCTCTACCACCACTCTCTGGCTTCTTCCATCGAGCCAATGTCTAATCCAATTTACCACCTCTCCATGTATACCTAGCAACTGAATTTTCCTAACTAACCTCCCATGCGGGACCTTGTCAAAGGCCTTACTGAAGTCTATGTAGACAATATCCACTGCCTTCCCTTCATCCACTTTCCTGTTAACCTCCTCAAAAAACTCCAATAGATTGGTCAAACATGACCTACCACACACAAAGCCATGTTGACTCTCCCTAATAAGTCCCAGTCTATACAAATGCTTGTAGATTCTGTCTCTTAGTACTCCCTCCAATAACTTACCTACTACCGACGTTAAACTGCCTATAATTTCCCGGGTTACTTTTCGATCCTTTTTTAAACAACGGAACAACATGAGCCACTCTCCAATCCTCCGGCACTTCACCTGTAGACAGCGGCATTTTAAATATTTCAGCCAGGGCCCCTGCAATTTCAACACTAGTCTCCTTCAGGGTCCGAGGGAACACCCTGTCAGGTCCCGGGGATTTATCCACTTTAATTTTCCTCAAGACAGCAAGGACCTCTTCCGTTTTGATCTGTACAGTTTCCATGATCTCACTACTTGTGTCCCTTAATTCCATAGACTTCATGCCAGTTTCCTTAGTAAACACAGACGCAAAAAACCTATTTAAGATCTCTCCTATTTCCTTTGGTTCCGCACATAGCCGACCACTCTGATCTTCAAGAGGACCAATTTTATCCCTTACAATCCTTTTGCTCTTAATATACCTGTAAAAGCTCTTTGGATTATCCTTCACTTTGACTGCCAAGGCAACCTCATGTATTCTTTTAGCCCTCCTGATTTCTTTCTTAAGTATTTTCTTGCACTTCTTATACTCCTCAAGCACCTTATTTACTCCCTGCTTCCTATACACGTCATACAACTCCCTCTTCTTCTTTATCAGAGTTGCAATATCCCTTGAGAACCAAGGTTCCTTATTCCTACTCACCTTGCCTTTAATCCTGACAGGAACATACAAATTCTGCACTCTCAAAATTTCTGCTTTGAAGGCTTCCCACCTACCGATCACATCCATGCCAGAGAACAACCTGTCCCAATCCACGCTTTTTAGATCCTTTCTCATTTCTTCAAATTTGGCCTTCTTCCAGTTAAGAACCTCAACCCTAGGACCAGATCTATCCTTGTCTATGATCAAGTTGAAACTATGATCACTGGAACCAAAGTGCTGCCCTACACAGACTTCTGTCACTTGTCCTAACTCATTTCCTAACAGGAGATACAATATTGCATCCCCTCTAGTTGGTCCCTCTATATATTGATTTAGAAAACTTTCCTGAACACATTTTACAAACTCTAAACCATCTAGACCCCTAACAGTATGGGAGACCCAATCAATATATGGAAAATTAAAATCCCCTACCACCACAACTTTATGTTTCCTGCAGTTGCCTGCTATCTCTCTGCAGATTTGCACTTCCAATTCTCTTTGACTATTGGGTGGTCTGTAATACAATCCCACTAATGTGGCCATACCTTTCCTGTTTCTCAGCTCCACCCACAAGAACTCAGTAGACAAGCCCTCTAATCTGTCCTGCCTGAGCACTGCTGTAATATTTTCCCTAACAAGCAATGCCACTCCCCCACCTTTCATTCCTCTGCCTCGATCACATCTGAAACATCGGAACCCTGGAATATTAAGCTGCCAGTCCTGCCCCTCCTGTAGCCAAGTTTCACTAATTGCTACAACGTCATAATTCCACGTGTCAATCCACGCCCTCAACTCATCCGCCTTCCCTGCAATACTCCTAGCACTGAAATATATACACCTCAGAAGATTTTTACCACCACTCACAATCTTTCTATTAGTGGATTTACTTGAACTTTTAACATCATTTATTTTCACCCCAGCCACACTGTCAGCTGTGGTTCCATTTTTCAGTTATATTAAAAACTAAATCAGCTGATATTATTTTCCCACACAGCACAGAAGGTACAAGAGATTTAATAGAAATATTAAAAATCATGCAGAATATGATAGCCCAAATTAAGAGAAACTCTCTTCCAGCTGCAGGGGAATTATGAGAGACAGGTAGTCAATTAATATTAAATTATTTTTAAACCTTTTTTTTTGCACTTGAACATGCCATTCGATTATTTCATGGCTATAACGAATAGATATTAAACACAAGAGCTTGTGCAGATGTAGTAGACCCAGAGCAATAAACAGAAAATGCAGGAGGAACTCAACAGGTCAGGCAGCATTGATGGTAAGGAATAACAGTCAATGCTTTGGTAAAGGTTCTCAGCCCAAAACACCAACTGTTTATTCCTCCCTATAAATGCTGCCTGACATGCTGTGTTCCTCCAGCATGCTATATGAATTGATATTGACCTATTTTGTTCTAGTTGATCATTTAACCCATATTCAAATACAAATGTTCCTGTTTAACCATTTGTCTCTTTCCTCTTATTTTATGCTCCTCTGCATCATATGATAAATCCATCTTCCCAGCATGCACCTGTGTTCGGTGCTCTGGGCGTGGCCTTCTCTACATCACTGACAAGCACAGACTCAGCCACTGGTTCACATGTTCTGTTCACAATGGCCACATGCCACTGCAACTTCCCTTCATATTCCCACACTGACCTGTCCATGCTTGACTTTCTCCACCTGGCACGGGTAAGGCCAAAGGCACAACTGAAGAAAATGTCATATTCTGAAAATCTCATATTCCATGAACATGGAATTATCCAATTATATTTAACCCTTACCCATTGCCCCCTACATTTCTTTCCCTTTCCAACCAACCAATTTTGATCCTACGCCCTTCATTTTTCTATACCTTACTCTCACCTCCTATCACCCAGTTTTATCCCCCTTCTCCATATGACTCCAACTGGGCTAATGGAGGCTCTCAATCTGAAATATCAAGCATTACATTCCCTCCACAGATATTCCCTGATTCTTTAGAGTTCCTCCAGCAACTTATTTTCCTTGTTTCAGATCCCAGCATCTGCAATCTCCCGTGTCTCCACCTTGTTGGTGCATCAGTGGAGAAAACTCACCTACAGCTGACAATGACACCGATGGCTTTCGTGTATCTCTAAAGAGAGAAAAAAGCATTCGGTCATAAGAATCAACCATGACGACAAAAATGATTGTTTAACATTCAGATGAATGAATACAAATCTTAACTTTACAATTTGAAACTACGTTATGTTTAGGCCTGGCAGTCTGCCTGTGAATGAGAAGTATGAATACCAACATCTTGATAATAATGTAACAATTTGTACTTATATAGTAAGTATAATTTTGTATATTTTGTACTATACAAAATATACTATATAGTATAGTACAATTTGTACTTGTATAGTATATTTCGCTATGACCTTCATCATAGCAAAAGGTCTCAAGAAGCTTCACAGAAGCACAATCAAACAAAGTTACATCAGATGGTTGAGTAAGTGACCACAACTTTAGATATTAAGGCAGATTTTAAGGAATATTTTGAAGACAGGTAAAAAGATATAGGGATAGATTTCCTGTGGTACGAATTTCAAATCCCTCACATCAATCCCATAATTAGACAGGATTATAGTTGTTATCATTAGCCTCTGCCATCAAGGCCATAAGACCATGAGACACAGGAGCAGAACTAGTCCATTTGGCCCATCAAGTCTGCTCCGCCATTCAATCATGGCTGATCTTTCTCCCCCTCCTCAGCCCCACTCCCCAGCCTTCTTCTCGTAACCTTTGATGCTGTGTCCAGTCAAGAACCTTTCAAGCTCTGCCTTAAATTCACCCAGTGACCTGGCCTCCACAGCTGCCTGTGGTAACAAATTCTACAACTTCATCATCCTCTGCCAAAAGAAATTTCTCCACATCTCTGTTTTAAATGGATGCCCCTCTTTCCAGAGTCTGTGCCCTCTTTTCCTTGACTCCCCCACCATGGGAAACATCTACTCTGTCTAGGCCTTTCAACATTCGAAAGGTTTCAATGAGATCTCCCCCCATCCTTCTAAATTCTAGTGAGTACAGACCCAGACCTATCAAACGTTTCTAATATATCCTTTCCATTCCCAGAATTATCCTTGTGAACCTCCTCTGAACCCTCTCCAATGCTAGCACATCTTTTCGTAGATGAGGCGCCCAAAACTGCTCACAATACTCAAGGCCTCATCAGTGCCTTAAAAAGCCTCAGCATCACATCCCTGCTCTAAAATCCTAGACTTCTTGAAATGAATGCTAACACTGCATTTGCCTTCCTCACCACTGACTCTAGCTGCAAGTTAACTTTTAGGGTGTTCTGCACAAGGACTCCTAAGTCTCTTTGCATCTCAGATGGTATTTCATCTGCCACTTTCTTGCCCATTCTCCTAATCTGTCCAAGTCCTTCTGCATCCTACCTGTTTCCTCAACACCACCTGCCCCCCACCAATCTTCATATCATCTGCAAACTTGGCAACAAAGCCATCTATTCCATCATCTAAATAATTGATATACAGCATAAAAAGCAGTCCCAACACCAACCACAGCTGAACACCACTAGACATTGGCAGCCAAACAGTAAAGGATCCTTTTCTTCCCACTCGCTGCCTCCTACCGATCAGCCAATGCCCTAACCAGGCCAGTAACTTTCCTGTAATACCATGGGCTCTTAACTTGGTAAGCAACCTCATGTGTGGCACCTTGTCAAAGGCCTTCTGAAAGTCCAAATATACAACATCCACTGCATCCGCTTTATCCTACTTGTAATCTCCTCAAAGAATTCCAACAGGTTCATCAGGCAGGATTTTCCCTTAAGGAAACCATGGTGACTTTGTCCTATCTTGTCCTATGTCACCAAGTATTCCATAACCTCATCATTAACAATTGACTCCAATATCTTCCCAACCACTGAGTTCAGGCTAACTGGTCTATAATTTCCTTTTTGCTGCCTTCCTCCTTTCTTAAAGAGTGGAATGACATTTGCAATTTTCCAGTCCTCTGGGCCATACCAGAGTCTAATGATTTTTGAAAGATCATTACTAATGTCTCCACAATCTCTACCACTACCTCTTTCAGAACCCTAGGGTGCAGTTCATCTGGTCCAGGTAACTTGTGTACCCTTAGGTCTTTCAGCTTTTTGAGCACCTTCTTTCTTGTAATAGTAACTGCACTTCTCTTCCCTCACCGCAAGCAGGCTAAAAATCCCCAGTACATACTTTACACAGTAGAGTTCAAGCAATCTCTCAGATTTATTCCAAATTACTTTCTAACAAAAATACATTACTTAGAATTCTAATTATTATCATGTTGTGAGTAAGCAAGTATACCCAAAACTTTACTGAACAGAACAAATTTCCCAAATTTGCTCATAATTTGGAACAAGAAAATCAGTTTCCTTTTTTCTGTTAACAGGAACAAAGCCGTGAACTTACTTGACGTCCCAAATGTAGATGTAGGTGTCAACAGAACTTGTAACAAGTAGCTCCGGTTCAAACCATGACCACTCCAAATCACTGCAAACAAAATGAATTAGAAGTGAAACTAAAATCCCATGCTGACTTATTTTTATGTGGATTTCCAAGGCTCTAGAAAAGTGATCGGTTTTAGAGAAAAAAGAATTTCTACATGCTTATAACCAGGTTCCACAGCAAGGCAGAATAAAATTTAAATAGAATTGCAATGGGGTATCTTTTTCCAATAAGGAGATCATCTCTTCCACAGCTCACTACTTTTAATGTTGCAAACCAAGTAGATCCCATAGTAGGAGAATAGATCATTTTCTGTACACATGGTTCATGTGCCATATATTACAATCTGTCAAAAAACATTCTCATCTTCACACCAAATCATACACATTTTCCTACACAAAGTCATATACTGACAGGGGCTATAGCCTCAGACTCCCAAAAACAATTTTTAATTCCTTTGTCAGTGTTTGCTCAAGGCCAGAGAACTTCTTGTTGGGAGATAAAAGATTAGCAGAAGAAAAATGCTGGGAAATACTAATGATGTGATTTTGGTTACTCAAGAAGCCAAAATAAAAGCATAAGACAATTGAACCAAGCAACCAGCCGCTGACAGTATCTGGAAAGAAAGCCAACATAGTATACCTACACTACTTATGCAGTGGACATTATTTTTATTAAGATACCTTATAACCCGGGTATGACCTTGCAGTGAAGTGTGGATCTCACCATTTCCATCAAGCCATTTGTAAAGGTCCACCCGTTGATTACACTGAAACAAACATTCAAATGTCATTTCACAGTAACTACAAGACAAATATACATCAAAACTCTCTCTCTACCAAAGAAGTTAGTTTTGGAACCAGTTTTTAACTGGCAGTGTACAACAGAGAACAGCCAGCCATAAGATATCTTCCAATAATTTTACTTTGTCAAATGAACAGTATCTTTTTACACACGTTATGACTGATGAATTTGAAATTAGAGTATGTTTAGTTTTGCTGCACATACTGATAGGATCTTCTGAATGTTTTTCCCAGCTGTGATGACAGATATGAAGGGAGAAAATGAACTTTAGACTTGATATGATATATTATTCAAACAAAGTATGCTCTTCACTATGCCAGTATCTATGTGTTTTTTTCAAATTGTGTACAAAACTCTTGCAAATCTGTTGTTGGTACAGATAAGCTCAGACCACATCATTTGTACAAAGACAATGAATAAGCCTCAGCTACCAAAAATATGAGCTGGGAGGGGGCAGAGGGAAGACAGTGAAGGCAAGCAAGACTTAAACTGAACCATAAGTGCAACCCAACCAAGGACAAGAGTTATAACATTCAAACAATAATGCACACCTCAGATTTTAGCAACATGTGGGGCCAAATTTAAAAGGATCAGAAAACTCAGTACTCAAAATGAAGCAGCAAGTGATATTCAATTTCATAAAACCTCTGGGTCACAGGGGACAACTACCCAACTCCTCACATCATCCTTATTCCTCTCCAAACTTCAGCCTCCAGTCCCCTGATCAAACTTCAGAAATTTATTCTTTTATCCTTCCCTCCCATGTGATTTACACATCCTTCGCCTCTTCAAAATTTACCCCAATCTCCTTGTGATTTATCCCTCCCACTTCCCCATTCTCTTGCTTAGTTTCGAACACCAGCTTTTGCAAGACAGCTCTCAACCTGCTTTCCTATCAGTTAAAAAATTAAGTGTAAAAATGACTAGGCTCCTGACTTGCATTCCCCATTCACACAAGCCCAGAATCCATCAATCCAGTGCACTGTAGTAACATTTACAGAGATTCTTGCATCTTTCCTTGGACTTCCACTAGCCCAACAAGACCACAATTAGTGAAACTTTTAGAAAAAATACTTAAAGCAAATATTCCCTCTCTATTACAGGGTTTGGAAGTAGTAGAAAGATCATTACAAGAGCTGAATGAAAAATGGAGGGCTATGTGGGAAGAAAGAGTTAGTCGGTTAAAGGGTCGGCACAGCATTGTGTGCCTGTTGTGTGCTGTGTTTATGCTCTACTTGTTCTGTTTGGGGGTAGTTGAAAGTACATTTGGATTACCTGGCCAATAAGCTTGCAAAAAAAAATTTTTAACTCTAATTCATTTAAGTATCAAAATAGATGAAAAGTCACATTTTGATTATGGAAACTATGGGTCTTCCCCACTCTCTCTTTGAAAGACAGGTGTGCATAGTTCCAGAATGTTCACTTTACAGTAACCCTGCAAGCTCCTCATCATTAAGTACTTCTTCAAACCATTGAATATTGTTTATGAAATCAATTTCCACCATATTTCCATATGAAGTCTTTAACATCTTCGCACCATTACTTTTTTTAAATTGTCCCATTTTCCCCTTATATATTTTTGAATAACCTCTATTTTAACAATCCACTCATCAAAAGTAGCTATTTTCAGCATAAATCTCTTGTTGCCTTATAATTTTTATTAAATCACCTCTTACACCTCACTAATCCAATACAATCATAATATTTTTAGGCTCAAATGAGAAAGAAACCCCAAACAATGTAACATTCTAGAAGTTCTAATCTGTACATTTTGTAAACCCTTATATGTTCCATGAATTATATTCCCAAAAATATCCACAACATTCCAGCTGAGAATTAAGCACTGATATGTTATTCTTCTTCAGATATCTAATTGACTATTTGTTTCTGCCCATTTTGCCATCCAGCCTTAATCCCATCACTATCCGTGAGACAGCCAGAAGTACCAGGTACAGGTTAAGCACTCTTATCCAAAATGTTTGGGGCAGGAAGTGTTTTGGATCTTGGATTTTTTTTTTGAATTTTGGAACATATAATGATAACTTGGGATCACCACCATTTCCAACTGTGAATTTATGTGCTACCGGTAAGCAGTCTTTGCCTTACATTGTTCATATAAAAGTTAGTACAGACCATTAATATAATGAAAATATAACATGTGCAGGGTAACAAAAGCAGCATGACAGCATTGGGAGAATACCTGAATCAGCTGTTGAACAACAACAAACAACAGCAGGCTTTCAGTCTCCATTTATGATGCCAAGTTTTGATTAAAAGGTCACAGTACACAGTATTTGTATTTTACCTTTTTTTAGGTTTTATGTAAGTTATATAAACAATCAACATTATAGACTAGTTCTGGTGTTAGATTTTCATCAGCAACACTTTAAAAATCTAATGTTGTGCCTTTTCTTAAATTTCTGTAACCAGCCGCTGAATATTCATAATTACCTTCAATTTTTAGTTCATTGTGATAGATCTTTGCCTGTTTCAAGATCAGTATACCATTAAGCAGTATATGTTCTCTCTGACAATACACAACTGAGATCTTAATTTTTCACTTTTCACAGTGTTTTTCTATTTTTCAGTAACTTCTGTTCATTACATATGTGCGGTCACTTCTCAGAACTGTCTGTGGTGCTTGTCACCTGGGAACTTTCCCAGTGTCTAGTGGAATTTTCTGTTAGTGGCGTCACGTCAGTGTTCAAAAAAATTTGCATTTTGGAATTCAGTTAAAGGGTACTCAGCCTGTATTTTCAGATCTGTTTAGCATTTAAAGGATTTTCTATAAAACGCCATCATTTAGTTTTATTTTTAATTTTGTAACAAAGATGAAGATTGATCTGTTTAATTTACTATTTTACATTCCAGCATTTCCAAAGAGTTAAATGTAATTTGCTACTTACTGAAGCTGCGAAATAGTGAGAGGAGGTCTCATGTGGATTCCACTGCACGGCTCCAATGTCCCACTTACTCTGCCTTGCAATCTTTTTTGGTACTTCTGAAGGAGCATCTAAATTTATAACATACAAGAAGCGGCGCCTACAAAGAAATCAACATTTCTACAGATTAACCAATATGCTTCATCCACAAAAAGGAAACCCTCTCCACATCACCAATGCCAACCTCTCACCCATCACCGTAAATAGTAACAGACCTCAACATACTATGGTTAGCATAGCAGCACAAAGACGGTATAAGAATACACGTAAACCATACTGCCACTGTTCTGGGAAACTTTGATTCACATCAATTAATATTCCTAAAACAGTAAGTCATGCGCTGTTTTAGTGGAATTGTGGTTTTAACTTCCTCAAACATTTCTGTATTATCCCATATAGAACTGCTCACCAAATATCAAGTATTTACAATCAGCAGAAAAAATGAAATACACCTCCTTACAGATGCTTTTGAGTGGTAGTGGTAGCAAGGACTGCGTGGATTACTCACTGGGAAGAAACTCCTGTACAACATAAACCCAGGCCATACGGCTCCCCAAAATTCAACACAATTTGGCCAAAAACATTTTAATCATAATCAAGCAATGATTCTAGTTCAATCCTAACCTCCTGTTCGTCTGTATAGACATTCACCATAAGACCACGTGAGGTTACCCTATGTACGGGGTTTTTTTTGTGTATGTTAAATTTTAAATGGCTTCTTTGTTATGTTAATCTTCTAAATTGCTGCGTATGTGGATTAAAATGGCTTCTATGTTATGTTAAATGCTGAGAAAGTCTCTAGCTAGACATTTGCTTGGGTGAATACAGATATCAGGGTGCTATCAGCAAATGGGTATTCATGTTATCGTTTCTGCAGGTGATAATGCTGTCTCATACGACTGGGAACGGGGGTTTTTGGCGGGGAGTCGGAGGAGAGACGGAGAGGCCAGCGGACGTGCGAAAAGGAAGAGGATGGTCCCGAGCCGTGAGTCAACAGGGCTCAGGGCTGGTCGCCAGGAATTTCTGAGCTCCAACTTGTGCACGAAGAACTTGGACTTTGATAAGTCTGGCGCCTTTATTTTCCATTACTTCCTTTTCTGTATCGAACTTATATTAATTTCATAGACTTAGTGATATGTATAAAGTGTACTGGGTAAAAAGTACTGTGTGTGCTGGCTGGTGATTGATGTTTGGGATTGATTCGGGTGGCAGTGGTGCACCAACTGGCTCAGTGGGAAGCGTTCAGGCAGGTGCTGGGCGGGATTTCCCCAAGACATATACCAGCCAATATAGCTGAGTGTTACACCTAAATCATACCTCCCACGTTATGTTGTTTGTTCAGTTAATTTAGAGGCATATATTGCTCCTAGTGTAGGTGGGTGGAGAATCATGTGAGTGATAACCGTCATGTATAAGAGAATGTATTACTACGGGTCTTGCTGTACAAATTCCAAATAGAATCCTTCTTGTCATAAGCACTCCCTATACTCTCATACCACTAAACACCACATACTTGTTTTACGGTTTGGAGGAAAATTACCTGTTGTTCTGCTGTCCATTTTGTAGTTATATGTAATACAACTTTAGTTTGAAATAATACTCAAGAACATCAACAGAACTACAAAGAACAAAACAATTCCATTATCCTTTGCTGTATATGCCCAATGATACAAAGTTGCCTGGTGGTCATTCCAAATCCCTGAGGACATGCAGAAGGATGGAACAAAGGTATTTACATTCAGATGCTACCTATTCCTGCTGGTCTGCTTACCCAGAGAGCACTGCAAGTTGGCCATGGCAGTTCACAGACATCGCAGTTGCCTGATGTGTGTAAAAAAACAAATTAACATTTTAAACAAAAGTGCAATTTTAAAAAATCCAAACGTACAGCACTTACAAAGCATCAATTCTCAATATTATGCCAATTTTGGGCTCTATTGCTTTGCACAATCCCAATTCACAAATGAACCTGGTCTGCTAATTTTAAAAAAGACTTGCATCTATTTAGATCCATTCACTAATTTAAGACTTCTCAAAGTATATCTAAACTACAAATGCAAAACACCTTGGATTTCTGGCATCTGCAATAGAACAATAAATGTTGAAATTAATCAGTAGGTCAGAACAGCAGCAAATGAAAGTTTATCAACCCAAAATATTAATTCTGCTTTTCGCTACCGTGGTTGCTTGAGCTGCTGGGTGTTAATTTCTTTGAAGTTGCCTTTCAATAACAGGGACTGTGGAATATTGGAAAAGGATCATTTGTGCGTAACAATGTCCCAAATATAGCAATGTGATAATCATCAGATAACCTCTAAAGAATGACGCTCAATAGGAGATAAATATTTGACAGGTTCCTACTCCTCAAAGTGCCATAGGTCCATTAGTCTCCATTGAAAAGAATAGATAACCCCTTGGTTTATCATCAAACCTGGAAGATGGAAACCCCAAAAGTGCAGCATTCTTTTGAAAAAGTACATTTAAAGAATCAGAAACACTGCTCAAGTCCACGTTCACATTTTTCCCTGATCAATTAACGTCCCCTCTTTTGTCATTCCAAATGCAAGAATTACCCCCTTGCCCCAACTCTTTAAACAGTGAATCTCTTTAACATTGCCATCTAAAGTTGCCAGGGATTAATGCAGACCTGATTTTTTTTTTAAATTTACACAATATATGAACTGGTTTAACCACTGATACCTCTGATTAAATCTCCCTTTGTTAATATGAACTGACTTTATAGTCACCTCTGAACATTCCCTTGCATTGACATACTGTGCAAAGGTGTGAGCAAGGAGAAAACAGGTGTTCTGTGTAGCTGGGAAGTCTAGCAGAATGCTCACTTCTAATTCAAGTGGACTTCGGTAAAAAGAAGGGAAGTCTTACCACATTGACATTCGGACCATATTTAGAGTACTATGTAGTTTTTGCTTTCCATTCAAGGCAAGATTATTATTGGAAGCAATTTAGATAGAAGATTCACTCAGATAATTGCAGGCCTATGTTACAGGAAAAGGTTAGCCTTTATTGAAGGGTGACCTTATGGAAGTGTTCAAAATGAGAGGCATAGACAAGGTGGATGGCAACAGTCTTTACCCCGGGGTAGGGAGCCAAGGTTTAGTGCGAGAGGGGCAAAAATTTAAAAGGGACCTAATGGGCAAGTTTTTCATGCAAAGGATGGAGAGTACATGGAAGTATCTGCCAAAGAAAGTGAATGAGGCAGGCACAACAATATAATTTAAGAAAGTACATGGAGAACACGTACTTAAGAGTGACAAGAGCCAAATGCAGGAAATAGGGACTGGCTGGGTCAGCATGGTCTTTTGGAGCCAAAGGGCCTGCATTCATGCTGTAGTGTTCTATGACGCCATTAGGAATTGTTAGATTACCTTATGAGGAAAGTTAGGTCTGAATTAATTGGAGACCCTTAGTTCAGCTCAAAAAGGTACTAGCTGGTTAACGAATTTCATGACATACTGTATGTGGGTGATATTAAACCTATTCTAAGTAATAAGTTTTGAAGAAACAGCCAAAAGACTGCAACAATTCTGTAAAAAGAAAATAATTATTTACTTTCGATACTTTGATCTATCAGCTATATGGAGGGAAAACACTCACTCTTTTGTATTGTGCAAAAATGGTTCCCAGAAAGACTACAAGAATATTTAATTCCCACTGAAATGCTTAAAGGTGGCTAAAGATGCTATCTAAATATGTCTCTCTCCACTTAATCAGGATCATTCTAATCCAATTAGAACTCAACACATAAATCTCTGCATTGAAAAACTTTATACCTAATACTTTGTCGCCAAACAATTGGTACTAGAACGTACAATCATCACAGCGATATTTGATTCTGCGCTTTCACACTCCCTGGATTACAAATATTAAATATTAAAAATATTAAAAATAATTAAAACACACGTGGATTGTTGAGAACATGCCAGATTAATATGAACTACACTGTAGAATCGTAACTGATTTTGCTTCCAGAGTCACACAAGTCCAATTACAGTGAAAATGAAAAACCGGAAACCCACAACATGGTAACTGCGTAACAATCAGTTTAGCAGCTCAGGTTTAAAATACACTCATAATTTTAATCAGTCTCAATGACAGATTTAAGACAATACTGATGATGTTTAGCACTGAATCAAAGAAAGCAGCTAAATACTTTGCTATTCACACTTTCTCTGGTAAACGATCACTGCAAACAGTGGCCTGTGGCTTCCCTGTTGAAGTTAAGCTGAATCACCTGTATGACCTGGCATTTTTGTGATGTGGGTTGTCAGAGAGGAAGGACTGTTGCTGCATGTCCAGACTAGAGTTGCTGGACCAGACTTAGAGGCAATTCGATGCAGCAGAGCCAGGGTGAGGTGAAGTCGAGGAAAAATCTGAGGCTTGATCGATTTAAAAGCCGAGCCAAATTGGAAGGTCGGGTACTGGGCCGAATCGAAGTGGTGGTGCCTAAGCCCGAGGGCATATTGAAGTGGCAGAGAGCAAGGAATGGCCCGAGGTTTGGACAATTTAAGCGCTGGCCCAGACTGAAATCACCAGGGTGCCGGGGTCAGACGATCCGATTTGGCTCACTGCTCCGAGGCGTCCGCTTGTCTCTATGCTGGACTGTGGCCTGCAACTGGTGAATTTCTAGATCGGCTACCTGGCTTTGTGAGCTTCTGTTCTGAATACCCTCAGCTTGTTTTTGTCGTTTACACAATTTGCTTTTCTCTCTCTCTGTGCCCACTGGGTGTTTGACGGTCTTGTTTTATTTTTAATGGGTTCTATTTGGTTTCTTTGTTTCATGGCTGCCTGTAAGGAGATGAATCTCAGGGATGTATAAAATATGATGTACTTTGAACTTTAATAGCAGCTCAGTGTTTATTGCAGGGATCACATATCCCAAAACAGGAGCTGGAGCACTAACACACTATTCACCATGTGGTCATCACCCCTCCCAAGTTAGCAGCATATGCCTTACAGCACTGAACAACACCCAAAATGCTGGAGGAAATCAAGAACACCTATGGAGGGGAATAAACAGTCCAAACCAGGAATCACTATTTATTCCTCTCCATAGAAGTTGCCTGACTTCCTGAGTTCCTCCAACAGTTTGTGTGGCATCTACAAGATCTCCTGGACCTTAAACCACAGTTCAGCTTTACTGCATTTCCCCCAAGGCAACCCATCAGTTCTTAAATACACTTCACTTTTTGCATGATAAAACTGCTCAGGTTTATTTGAAATTACTCTCTTGTATCAGGTCATCAAAGCAGTACAGTGTTTAAAACCATAGTCACTTTAACATATCATCAACCCCTAGTATACAGTAGCTTAGGTTTACAAACAGTGTCATGCAGGCCTTTTTAATCAGGTGTGAACTAAAAGGAGGGAGGTTAACTTCTCAAGGTAACTGTATCACCCAAGCTGTTTCAACTTGTGAAAAATACAAAAATAATCTTCTATTTCTCAAGCCGAGGTCTGCAGTGAAAATGAAAAGTGTGTTTGCCCTCCCTGCTCATGTTTTCTAGAGAGTGTGTCACCAAGATTCCTGTAACCTGCTGGTTACTGCCTTGACCTAGAAGTTCTGAGGAGTGCCGGTTATTATTTTCTGAAAGGCGGCGACAGGAATAAGAAGGATCCCAAATGCAGCAGAGTTTATATATCACGGCCAAACTAGTCCAGTTTCAAGTTAAAACAAAGCCAATCTGTAAATTAAATCCACCTTGCCAATAAGTGAATTGCCCATTTAAGGGAAGGCAGGCGGGCACCGCTGCCAGCGCATGCGCTCTTTCAGCCGGCCCAAACAGTAGAGATCACCGGACCTGCAACTCTTTAGGCGTCATGGACTCCCACAGCCAGTCAGCCACAGCGCCCGCAGACGCAATCTTCCCAAATCAGCCCCCAGGGCGCCCGCGGCTGCTGGACGAAGAGTTACCTGCGAGTCCCTAACCTCCACCACCACATTCTCGCTGCTCCAGCGAGCCGCCATTGTCGCGGAGCCGGAGACCCACAATAACACGGCGTAATTGCGTCACAGGCGTCGCCGTTACCCGACGTGCGCCGGGCGCGTGCGGCCGAGAGGCGCTCAAGCGTTGTTGGGACAGCTTCGCTGGTCCATAATTAGGCCATTCAGCCCATCGAGCCACGGCTGATCCCGGATCCCATTCAACCCCAGACACCTGCCCTCTCACCATATCCCTTGGTGCCCCGACCAATCAGGAATCTATCAATTTCTGCCTTACATACAACCACGGACTTGGCCTCCATCGCAGTCTGTGGCAGGAGCATTCCACAGATTCATCACTCTTAGGCTAAAAGGATAAATCCTCTTTACTTCTGTTCTAAAAGGTCACTTCTCCAGGTGGCATCCTCGTGAACCTCCTCTGGACTCTTTAATGACAACACATCCTTTCTGAGATATAGGACCCAAAATTGTTGACAGTACTTAAAGTGTGGCCTGACTAGTGTCTTATAAAGCATTATCTCCTTGTTTTGAAATTCTATTCTCCTTGATATAACTGCCAACTTTGCATTTGCTTTCTTTACCACAGACTCAACCTGTGAATTAACCTTCTGGGAGTCTTGCATGAGGACTCCTAAGTCCCTCTGCATCCCTGATATTTGAACCTTCTCCCCATTTCGATAATAGTCTGCACTATTGTTCCTTTTACCAAAATGCATTATCGTATATTTCCCAACACTGTATTCCATCTGCCACTTTTTTGGCATTCTTCCAATTCATTTAAGTCCTGCTGCAATCGCATTGCTTCCTCAGCACTACCTACCCCTCCACCTATCTTAGTATCTTCCGCAGGCTTGCCACAAGCCCAATTCTACGATCTAAATCATTGACAATGTGAAAAGCACCAGACCCAATACTGACTCCTGAGGAACACCATTAGTCACTGGTAGCGAAACAGAAAAGGTCCCCTTTATTCCCACTCACCGCCTCCTACCCATCAGCCATTCCTTTATCCATGCCAGTATCTTTCCTGTAACACCATAGGATTTTATCTTGTCAAGCAGCCTCATGTGGGGCACTTTATCAAATGCCTTCTGAAAATCCAAGTAAATGACATCCACTACCTCTTCTTTGTCTGCTTCTTACCTCCTCAAAGAATTCTAACAGATTGTCAGACAAGATTTCCCTTAGAAAACTATGCTAACTTTAACTTATCATTAGTCTCCAAGTACGCGGAAACTTCATCCTTAAAAATGGATTCCAACACTTTCCCAACCACAGAAGTTAGGCTAACTGGCCTATAATTTCCTTTCTTTTGTCTTTCTCCATTCTTAAGGAGTGACATTTGTCCTTTTACCTTTTCACTTCTCAGCATCTTGTGAACCAAACGTCATGGTGTGTTGGTCTTCATTATTCAGGCGTTAAGTTCAAGAGCTGTGAGATAATGTCACAGCCCTATAAAACACTGATTAAACCACACTTAAGAGTATTGTGTTCAGTGCTGGTGGCTCATAGGAGGGCTGTGCAAGTTTTAGAGTGGGTGCAGACAAGATTTGCTGGGATGCTGCAGCACAAAATGCTGGAGGAACTCAGTAGGCATCTATGGAAAAGAGTAAATAGTCGACGTTTCGGGCTGAGGCCGCGTCTGCAAATTTTCTCGCTTTTGTGGTTTACCTCGATTCTGCCAGGATTAGAAAGCATGATTTACTGGAGTAATTTAGTGAGCTAAGGTTCTTCTCTTTGGAGTGAAGGAGGATGAGAGGTGACCTGAAAGAGATGTACTTGAAATGAGGCATAGATCAAGTGGATAGCCAGAGACTTATTCCCAGGGCAGAAATGGCCAATACCAGGAGACAAAATGTTAAGGTAATTGGAGGAAAGTATAGGGAGGGATGTCAGAGGTGAGTTTTTTTTACACAGAGGGGTGGTGGAAGAGGCAGATACATTAGGGATATTTAAGAGACTCTTATATAGGCATGTGGAAAGAAAAATGTAGGATTATTGTAGGAGGGAAGGGCTAGGGTGATGTTAGAGAAGGCTAAAAGATGGGCATAACATTGTGGGCCAAAGGGCCTATACTGTGCTGTAATGTTGTTCCATTATTCAATACGGGATATGGGGGTAATCCTGAGCACTATAGACTGGTGAGTCATACGTCAGTGACAGGGAGGATAATAAGTGTTCTTATGAACACTTGGAAAAGCATGGTCTAATTAGGGACAGTCAGCACAGCTTTGGTGCAGCAACTTGTATCTTTATATCATCCGTGAACTTACTAACCCACCCATGCACATTTTCATCCAGTTCATTTTTATATCACAAACAGCAGAGGCTCCACTGTAGACCTCCAGTCAGAATAAGTCCCATTGACCAATACTGCCTTCTGAGAATTGCAAGCCAATTTGGAATCCAAACGGCCAATTCACTATGGACCCCATGCATCTTTTTCAAGGGTGCAGGTGACAAAAGTGACTGAAGGTAAAGTTGGGGATGTTGTCTACATGAACGTTAGAAAAGCATTTGACAAGGTTCATACACAAGACTATAAAACATAGGAGCAGAATTACGTCCTTGTCAAGTTTATTGTCTTAGAGTCAATGATGTGTCATTAAATCCTTTGGCCACGCCAAAACATTCTTGTTAACCTTCAGGATAAACAAATAGTTTATTAGTCTCAAGCGAGAGAAAATCTGCAGATGCTGAAAATCCAAGCAACACACACAGAATGCTGGAGGAACTCAGCAGGCCAGGCAGCATCCACGGAAAAAAGTACAGTCGATGTTTCAGGCCGATACCCTTCGGCAGGACTGGAGAAAAAAAGATGAGGGGAGGGGAGAGAGAAACACAAGGTGATAGGTAGAAACGGGAGGCGGGGGTATGAAGTAAAGAGCTGGGGAGTTAATTGGAGAAAGAGATATAGGGCTGGAGAAGGGGTAGTCTGAAAGGAGAGAACAGAAGGCCATGGAAGAAAGGAAAGGGGGGAGGAGCACCAGAGAGGGGCAATGGGCAGGCAAGGATATACGGTGAGAGAGGGAAAAGGCGATGGGGAATGGTGAGGGGGAGGAGGTTTTAACAGAAGTTTGAGAAATCAATGTTCATGCCATCAGGTTGGAGGCTACCCGGGCGGAATATAAGGTGCTGTTCCTCCAACATGAGTGTGGCCTCATCACGACAGTGGAGGAGGCCATGGAGTAGCGTATGGAAATGGGAATGGGAAGTGGAATTAGAATGGGTGGCTACTGGGAAATCCCGCTTCTTCTGGCGAACAGCGCATAGGTTCTCGGCGAAGCAGTCTCCCAATCTATGTCGGGTCTCACCAATACACGGAAGGTCATACTGGATGGTCAACCATTTTAATTACACTTCTCATTCCCATTCCGATATGTCAATCTATAGCCTCCTACACTGTCCATCTGGACAGCCTCCAACCGGTGGCATGAATGTCAATTTCCCGATCTCTCCAACCACCCCATCCCCTTTTCCCTCTCTCACTTATCTCCTTGCCTGCCTCTGGTGCTCCTCCCCCCTTTTCTTTCTTTCATGGCCTTCTGTACACTTCTATCAGACTTTCCCCTTCTCCAACCCTGTATCTCTTTCACGAATCAACTTCCCAGCTCTTTGCTTCATCCTTTCTCCTCCCGGCTTCACCTATCGCCTTGTGCTTCACTCTCTTCTTTCCCCCAATTTTGAGCCTGGACTTAAAAGAGTCAATGGAGAGGGCTAAGGAAACTGGCATGAAGTCTGTGGAATTAGGGGAAACCAGTAGTGAGATCATGGAAACTGTACAGATCGAAAAGGAGGAGGTCCTTGCTGTCTTGAGGAAAATTAAAGTGGATAAGTCCCCGGGACCTGACAGGGTGTTCCCTCGGACCTTGAAGGAGACTGGTGTTGAAATTGCAGGGGCCCTGGCAGAAATATTTAAAATGTCGCTGTCAACAGGTGAGGTGCCGGAGAATTGGAGAGTGGCTCATGTTGTTCCGTTGTTTAAAAAAGGATCGAAAAGTAATCCGGGAAATTATAGGCCGGTAATTTTAACGTCGGTAGTAGGTAAGTTATTGGAGGGAGTACTAAGAGACAGAATCTACAAGCATTTGGATAGACAGGGACTTATTAGGGAGAGTCAACATGGCTTTGTGCATGGTAGGTCATGTTTGACCAATCTATTGGAGTATTTCGAGGAGGTTACCAGGAAAGTGGATGAAGGGAAGGCAGTGGATATTGTCTACATGGACTTCAGTAAGGCCTTTGACAAGGTCCCACATGGAAGGTTAGTTAGGAAAATCCAGTCGCTAGGTATACATGGAGAGGTGGTAAATTGGATTAGACATTGGCTCAATGGAAGAAGCCAAAGAGTGGTAGTAGAGAATTGCTTCTCTGAGTGGAGGCCTGTGACTAGTGGTGTGCCACAGGGATCAGTGCTGGGTCCATTGTTATTTGTCATCTATATCAATGATCTGGATGATAATGTGGTAAATTGAATCAGCAAATTTGCTGATGATACAAAGATTGGAGGTGTAGTAGATGGTGAGGAAGGTTTTCAGAGCCTGCAGAGGGACTTGGACCAGCTGGAAAAATGGCAAATGGAGTTTAAATGTGAGGTATTGCACGTTGGAAGGACAAACCAACGTAGAACATACAGGGTTAATGGTAAGGCACTGAGGAGTGCAGTGGAACAGAGGGATCTGGGAATACAGATACAAAATTCCCTAAAAGTGGCGTCACAGGTAGATAGGGTCGTAAAGAGAGCTTTTGGTACATTGGCCTTTATCAATCGAAGTATTGAGTATAAGCAAACAACAGGAATTCTGCAGATGCTGGAAATTCAAGCAACACACATCAAAGTTGCTGGTGAACGCAGCAGGCCAGGCAGCATCTATAGGAAGAAGCGCAGTCGACGTTTCAGGCCGAGACCCTTCGTCAGGACTAACTGAAGGAAGAGTGAGTAAGGGATTAGAACTTCAACTGTCGGAGGCAGAACGCTCTGTTCTCAGTAAGGGCCTCACGTTTGTCCCCCTTCGCCCACACCTCAGCGAGTTCCGTGTTCGCCATGATGCGGAACTTTTCTTCCGCCGTCTCCGTCTCCGTCTCCGAGCCTACTTCTTCGGCAAGGACTCTTCCACCCCCACCGATGACCCCTTCTCCCGTCTTCATCCCTCCTCTTCTTCATGGACACCCCGCTCTGGTCTTCTGCCTGCTCTGGATCTCTTTATTGCCAACTGCCGACGGGACATCAACCGTCTCGACTTCACCGCACCTTGTCCCCATTCCAACCTCACTCCTTCGGAACGCTCTGCTCTCCACTCCCTGCGCACTAATCCTAACATTATTATTAAACCCGCTGATAAGGGGGGTGCAGTTGTAGTCTGGTGAACTGACCTCTACCTTGCCGAGGCACAACGACAACTCGCGGATACCTCCTCTTATTTACCCCTCGATCGTGACCCCACTAAGGAGCACCAGGCCATTGTCTCCCACACTATCAACGACTTTATCCGCTCAGGGGATCTCCCATCCACTGCTACCAACCTTATAGTTCCCACACCCCGCACTTCCCGTTTCTACCTCCTACCCAAGATCCACAAACCTGCCTGTCCTGGCCGACCTATTGTCTCAGCTTGCTCCTGCCCCACCGAACTCGTTTCTGCATACCTCGACACTGTTTTATCCCCCCTTGTTCAATCCCTTCCTACCTATGTTCGTGACACTTCTCACGCTCTTAAACTTTTCGATGATTTTAAGTTCCCTGGCCCCCACCGCTTTATTTTCACCTTGGATGTCCAGTCCCTATATACTTCCATCCCCCATCAGGAAGGTCTCAAAGCTCTACGCTTCTTTTTGGATTCCAGACCTAATCAGTTCCCCTCTACCACCACTCTGCTCCGTCTAGCAGAATTAGTCCTTACTCTTAATAATTTCTCCTTTTGCTCCTCCCATTTCCTCCAAACTAAAGGTGTAGCTATGGGCACCCGTATGGGTCCTAGCTATGCCTGCCTTTTTGTTGGGTTTGTGGAACAATCTATGTTCCGTGCCTATTCTGG
Source organism: Mobula hypostoma (assembly GCF_963921235.1). NCBI lineage: Eukaryota > Metazoa > Chordata > Chondrichthyes > Myliobatiformes > Myliobatidae > Mobula > Mobula hypostoma. The sequence continues at coordinate 10,916,991 of NC_086110.1, read as the reverse complement.
TATCTGTCCCCCACTTTTCCTTCGCTACATCGACGACTGCATTGGCGCTGCTTCCTGCACGCATGCAGAACTCGTTGACTTTATTAACTTTGCCTCCAACTTTCACCCTGCCCTCAAGTTTACCTGGTCCATTTCTGACACCTCCCTCCCCTTTCTAGATCTTTCTGTCTCTGTCTCTGGAGACAGCTTATCCACTGATGTCTACTATAAGCCTACTGACTCTCACAACTATCTGGACTATTCCTCTTCTCACCCTGTCTCTTGCAAAGACGCCATCCCCTTCTCGCAATTCCTCCGTCTCCGCCGCATCTGCTCTCAGGATGAGGCTTTTCATTCTAGGACGAGGGAGATGTCTTCATTTTTTAAAGAAAGGGGTTTCCCTTCCTCCACTATCAACTCTGCTCTTAAACGCATCTCCCCCATTTCACGTACATCTGCTCTCACTCCATCCTCCCACCACCCCACTAAGAATAGGGTTCCCCTGGTCCTCACCTACCACCCCACCAGCCTCCGGGTCCAACATATTATTCTCCGTAACTTCCGCCACCTCCAACGGGATCCCACCACTAAGCATTTCTTTCCCTCCCCCCTCTCTCTGCATTCCGCAGGGATCGCTCCCTACACAACTCCCTTGTCCATTCGTCCCCCCCATCCCTCCCCACTGATCTCCCTCCTGGCACTTATCCGTGTAAGCGGAACAAGTGCTACACATGCCCTTACACTTCCTCCCTTACCACCATTCAGGGCCCCAAACAGTCCTTCCAGGTGAGGCATCACTTCACCTGTGAGTCGACTGGGGTGATATACTGCGTCCGGTGCTCCCGATGTGGCCTTTTATATATTGGTGAGACCCGACGCAGACTGGGAGACCGCTTTGCTGAACATCTACGCTCTGTCCGCCAGAGAAAGCAGGATCTCCCAGTGGCCACACATTTTAATTCCACATCCCATTCCCATTCTGACATGTCTATCCACGGCCTCCTCTACTGTAAAGATGAAGCCACAGTCAGGTTGGAGGAACAACACCTTATATTCCGTATGGGTAGCCTCCAACCTGATGGCATGAACATTGACTTCTCTAACTTCCGCTAGGCCCCACCTCCCCCTCGTACCCCATCTGTTACTCTTTTTAATGCACACATTCTTTCTCTCACTCTCCTTTTTCTCCCTCTGTCCCTCTGAATATACCTCTTGCCCATCCTCTGGGTCACCCCCCGGTCTTTCTTCCCGGACCTCCTGTCCCATGATCCTCTCGTATCCCCTTCTGCCTATCACCTGTCCAGCTCTCGGCTCTATCCCTCCCCCTCCTGTCTTCTCCTATCATTTTGCATCTCCCCCTCCCCCTCCAGCTTTCAAATCCCTTACTCACTCTTCCTTCAGTTAGTCCTGACGAAGGGTCTCGGCCTGAAACGTCGACTGCGCTTCTTCCTATAGATGCTGCCTGGCCTGCTGCGTTCACCAGCAACTTTGATGTGTGTTATTGAGTATAAGAGCTGGAATGTTATGATGAGGTTGTATAAGGCATTGGTGAGGCCGAATCTGGAGTATTGTGTTCAGTTTTGGTCACCAAATTACAGGAAGGATATAAATAAGGTTGAAAGAGTGCAGAGAAGGTTTACAAGGTTGTTGCCGGGACTTGAGAAACTCAGTTACAGAGAAAGGTTGAATAGGTTAGGACTTTATTCCCTGGAGCGTAGAAAAATGAGGGGAGATTTGATAGAAGTATATAAAATTATGACGGGTATAGATAGAGTGAATGCAAGCAGGCTTTTTCTGCTGAGGCAGGGGAGAAAAAAACCAGAGGACATGGGTTAAGGGTGAGGGGGGAAAGTTTAAAGGGAACATTAGGGGGGGCTTCTTCACACAGAGAGTGGTGGGAGTATGGAATGAGCTGCCAGACAAGGTGGTAAATGCGGGTTCTTTTTTAACACTTAAGAATAAATTGGACAGATACATGAATGGGAGGTGTATGGAGGGATATGGTCCATGTGCAGGTCAGTGGGACTAGGCAGAAAATGGTTCGGCACAGCCAAGAAGGGCCAAAAGGCCTGTTTCTGTGCTGTAGTTTCTATGGTTCTATGGTTCTATGGCAGATGTGATAGGGAGGGGAATGCTGTTCCACAGTCTAGGGGCTACAACAGCAAAGGCGCGATCACCTCTGAACTTAAATTTAGATCGCAGGACAGCCAGGAGCCCCAAGTCAGCTGACCTGAGGGACCTGGAAGTAGAATAAGGGGTTGGAAGGTCTGCGATATAGGAGGGGGTCAGCCCATTTAGGGCTTTATAAACAAACAGGAGAACTTTAAAATCAATTCTAAACCGTACTGGTAGCCAGTGGAGAGAGGCCAGGATGGAAGTAATAAGGTCCCTCTTCCGGGCACCTGTCAGGAGCCTGGCTGCTGTGTTCTGGACCAGTTGCAGGCGGGACAGGGACAACTGACTAATCCCAGTATACAGGGAGTTGGAGTTGTCCAAGCAAGAGTTTGATTAATAGGACTGGATGTTACAATCCCTAAAGTTTCTGCACTGCTCTTGACTTGAGTGGAAGTACTTCTTAAAGATGACCACTAGATAATATTACTACCATTACAACACATCTTCAGTTGTGTACCTCGACATCACTGGGTGTTTCGGCCTTTTATCTCAAGACACCCTCAGCCGAGGCAGGCCCACCACAGGTTGATCAGACCTGGGTGTGTGTCACATGGTTAGTCTCTAGATGGTCACTTGGCAGCCCAGACAGCATCCCTTCTTTTCAGCCACACCAGTGACTGCTCATTTCGGCGGCATTAGCAAGTGCTTTGATTGCCTTCCTATGGGCCTGACCTCTGACCCCTGACCCCTACTTCCCTCAGCAGCCGTACGGTGGAACTGGCTATGAAGCCCCTGCACCCCACCTCAACTGGGCACACTTTTACGTTCCAACCTCGCTCCTCTGCTTCAACAGCGAGGTTGGCATATCACAGCCTTTTCCGTTCGTAAGCCTTATCCACAGCATCCTCCCAGGGGACCGTCAGCTCAATGATAAAGATGCGCCGACAGGAGTTGTACCAAAGGAACAGGTCAGGCCGCAGGTTGGTCATCACAATTTCAGATGGGAAGGTAAGTTTCTGGCTTAAATCAACACACACATTTCCCAGTCCCTGGCAGCACTCAGTGGGCATGAGTCGTGAGGCAACCAGTTAGCCCCTGGTTTCTCTCCTTCCCAGTTGAAGGATGGTAGTTGTGAGGCATTGAGAGGCCTGGAGTTGGTGGTTACTCTCTTACACTCAAGTTCAGCTGCCAAACACCTCAGCTCTTGGTTGTGTGGCCAGGTGTATTTGCCTTGTATTATGCTGGTCTTGCAACTAACCAAGATGTGCTTGAGGGATGCCGGAACTGCGCACAGAGGACAGGTTGGATCCTCTCCCAGCCAAAGATTTAGGTTTGTAGGAGAGGGCAGGACATCATATGTTGCTCTGATGATGAAGCTCAATCTGTTTGACTCCATGCTCCACAGCTCACTCAATGTGATTTTCCTCCTCTCAACACCCTCCCACCTCATCCAGCAGCCTTGCTTGGCTTGGGGTTTTGCTTTGGTACATCTGGCTGCTGCTTCTTGGTGGCACACCTCCTCCACCACCAGGTGCCAGCGTTCAGTTCTGGTTGCCTTTTGCCAGGTAGGTTTCATCAGTCCAAGGCCAAAGCCTCCTCTGCCCTGTTGGACATAGCCCACTATGCCCCGGTGTCAGAGGGCGGCTTCTGCGTCCAGTACTGCTGCCGCTGGGGTCCATTTCTTCCCTGTTGCTAGAGCAGGAGCAACGCCTCTTACAATTGGGTCCCGAGGTTTTTTGAGTGTCCTTTCCAGCCTTGCTTTGGTGCATTTGTATTCCTCCACCAAGCTAGAAATTGGCAGAGAAAGGGCTTTGTTGCCATAAAGTCCTATGCTGCTAAGGCATCTTGGTAGCCCAAGCCACTTCCTCACATGTGAGTTCACCAGCCTCTCCAGCCAATTTGCATGAGACATAGTGACCTCATAGATGGTAATTGGCCACATAAGTCGGGGCAGCAGTCCAAACTGAAAGCACCAAAGCTTCAACCTCCCTGGGAGAGCCGTGTTGTTGATTAGCTTGAGGCCACTGATTGTATCCTGCCTTAGTTGTTCCACCTGCTCTGTGTCTCTGAGGTCTGAGTTGTACCAACGTCCGAGGCTTTTGATGGGCAGTTGGTATTGGCTCAGCATTGATACAAAACCTTATGTTAGTGAGCCGGCCTTTGACAATTGAGATACCATGAGACTTACTGGGTTTGATCTCCATTCGTACCCATTTGATGTTTCCCTGGAGTTTATCCGGCAGGCATTTGGTGCATGCTTTTGTTGTTGTTTACGTGGTCATGTCATCCATGTGTGCCCTGATTGGAGGAAGATGCAGCCCATTCTTCAAGCGTTTCCCTCTGACCACTCATTGTGATGCTCGGATAATGAGCTCCATTGCCATGATAAATGCCAGAGGAGAGATGGTACAGCCCGCCATTATGCCTGTCTCAAGGTGGTGGTATCTTGTGTTGTGACACAGAACTGCAGATCCTGGTAGTACGCTTTGACCAGCTTTGTGATGCCCTCTGGAACCCAGAAAAAGTTGAAAGCTGTCCACAGAGTCTCGTGAGGCACCGACCCAAAAGCATTGGCAAGATCTAGGATGACCACATGCAGGTCTTTCTTTTCTTTCTTGGCAGTTTGTATCTGGTGCCGGACGACATTTGCGTGTTCCAGACGTATTCCTGCTTTCTGCACTGATGTGTCGACGAAGTTGTTGCTCTGCAAAAGGGCTGAGAGTCTTTGAGCCACAACACCAAAGAAGATCTTTCCTTCCACATTCAGGAGACATAAGGGCGTGGATGACTTTCTCGAGATCTTTGAAAGAGGTGCAACAACTTGATTTTGGCAATAGTACGAAGCTGGAAAAAACTGGCTTTTACTACTACATTAACTTGCTTGTCAAACTTAAAGGCGGAATCAAATATCACGCCGAATAGGACAACTTCAGACTTGCCTTCATTCAGCTGTAAGTTTTGTGCCATCCAACACTTTATGTCCTCAAGGCAGTTCATGAGGCTGACTAGATTTGACTGGTCGTATGGTTTCAAGGGGAGGTAAAGCTGTGTGTCGTCAGCAAAATGATGGAAGGAAATGCCGTGTTTTTGAATGATTTGGCTGAGAGGAAGCATGTATATAGCGAAAAGAATGGGACCTAGGATGGAACCTTGTGGGACCCCACAGGAGAAACTAGCTGGAGAAGAGGAAAATATGCCTATGTTGACGGAGAAGCTTCTAGTTTTGAGGTAGGATGTGAACCAGTTGAAGGCAGTGCCATCACACCAACCCCGCACTGGAGACTGTCTATTAAAATGGCATGATCTACAGTATCAAATGCTGCGCTGAGGTCAAGAAGGATTAGGATGGCAGAGTCACCTGAGTTGGTAGAGAGGAGGAGATCATTGTACACTTTCAGCGGGGCAAACTCTATGCTATGATAAGCCTTAAAACCTGACTGAAATCTTTCCAAGATGTTGTTTTGGTGTAGGTAGGGCAGTAATTGACTGAGAATAACCTTTCTGAGTACTTTTGACAGGAATGGAAGTTTAGAAATAGGTCTGCAGTTACTAGGTAAGGTAGGGTCTAAGTTGAGTTTTTTCAGGAGGGGCTGGACCACGGCGTGCTTGAAGCAAGTTGGAACGGTCCAAGTGGCCAGGGAGCTGTTAATAATAGAGAGGATGCTGGGACTGGCTATGTCAAAGACATCCTTCAGGAGGGCAGTGGGGACAATGTCAAGGGGGCAGATTGTAGGTTTCATGGTGGAAACAATCTTTGTAAGGGAGGGTAGCGTGATGGGTTGGAAACAATCCAGTTTAGATGAACAGACCAGTGAGACAGTTAGGTCATGGGCAGGGAGGGAAATGTTCATTCTAATGTCTTCAACTTTGCTAATGAAGAATTTTAAAAATTCTTTGCACTTAGCAGGGGACACATCTAAACTAATATTGGGGGCAGGACAAATGACAGAATTTATGGTACTGAATAAGATCTTGGGATTATGAGAGTTGTTAGAAAAGTATTTTGCTCTTGCAGCTTTAACTGCATCCTGATATTTGTGAAGATTGTATCTCAAAATTTCAAAAGAAATTTGAAGGTTATCACACTTCCGCTTTCATTCGAATATTCTGCACTTCCTCCTCAGGGCTCTGGTGGTGTCATTAAGCCAAGGCAGACCTTTAGGCTTAGGCTTTTTGAATTTAAGGGGAGCAACAGTATTCAGAGTAGAAGAGCAGGTGGTATTAAATAAGGAAGTAAATTCCTCGGTGCTGAGATAGGGAGGAGAAGCCTCAATAGGGCAGGTATTAGGAGCAGCTATGACAGCCTCAGAGAACTTATTGGCATTCAAAGAGTTAATGTAACGAAAGCAACATACAGGAAGATGAAATTTAGTAGGGGAAAAAGGCAGAGAAGCATCAAACATAACAGCACTATGATCCGACAGACACGCATTAATTATTTCCACATTGCAGATTGGAAAATTAGACGATAAGACCAGGTCAAGTGTATGGCCTAGCATGTGAGTGGGTCCGGTGATAAGCAAAGCAAGATTAAAAGACTCAAGCAGATACATAAAATCACTTATGAGAGGCTTAGCGGGACAGCAAACATGAATGTTAAAGTCACCAAGAATCAGAACTGGATCAAAGTTGGGCATAGTATTTGTCTCAATATTGGGGATTCTCCATGACCCAGCATTCAGATAACCCCAGTAATACACACAGAATGCTGGAGGAACTCAGCAAGCCAGGCAGCATCTATGGAAAGGAGTAAACAGTAACTTTACAGGCTGAGACCCTTCTCCAGTCCTGATGAAGGGTCCCGGATTGAAACATCTAATGTTTCCTCTTTTCCATAGATACTGCCTGACCTGCTGAGTTCCTCCAGCATTTTGTGTGTGTTGCTTCGATTTCCAGCATATGCAGATTTTCTCTTCTTTGTGATTTCACATAACCCCAAGCAGGTCAGGTCAGCGCTAACTAAAGATGGGACCGTGCTTGTCCCCGATTCCTGACATAACACATCCCTTTGGAAAGGAAGAGACAAAAAGCTACGGGAATTGGGGGCCCTGCCAGTGGGAGTGGGGCTCTCCAGCTGACTGCACCGGAGAGCTAATTCTAACATTTTTACCTTTGGGGAGAGATGAGTTGGTAGATTTAGACAGGGTGGAATGTTGAAGATTATTGAGAGGAGAAAAGAGTGATGAGATGGGGCGGGATTTTTAAAGGGTGTTGGGAGAGTTGAATTCTGAAGGGTGGTGGGAGTGAGGGAAACTTGGGATAAAACTAGGAATAACATGACATATAATGTAGGAGCGGAAAGGAAACCGTTCAGAATCAGGTTCAATATCACCAGCATATGTCATGAAATTTTGTTAACTTTGCGGCAGCAGTACAAGATAATATATTTTTTAAACTGTACGTTGTGGTATGTATACATATGTACATTAAATAGTCACATTTAATAAGTAGTGCAGGAACAGAAATAGAAAAGTAATATTTGTGGGTTCAATGTTCATTCAGAAATCGGATGGTAGAGGGGAAGAAGCTGTTCCTGAATCACTGAGTGTTTGCCCCCTTCCTGATGGTAACAATGAGAAGAGGGCATGTCCTGGGTGGTGGGGATCCTAAATGATGGACGCCGCCTTTCTGAGGCACTGCTCCTTGTAGATGTCTTGGATACCACAGAGGCTAGTGCCCATGATGGCGTGTTGATTTCTCTGGTACTACAAGTGATTTGTTGGTAATAATTATTCAGAGACCTTTTCAAGCTGGCCTGGTTAAAATTCCCCAGAATTATGGGAAAGGCTTCAGGATGTGCTGTTTCATGCCTGTTGATAACATCACTGATTTTGTTTAGAGCCTAGTTGACACTGGTCTGAGGTGAAATGTACCAAAATGATGGCTGAAATCCCCCACAGCTGGTAAAATGGACGACACTTGATCAGGAGGTGTTCCAGGTCTGGTGAACAGGACTGGGATAACACAGGCATGTTTCTACACTATATATTCTTGTATCGGCCATTTCCACCCTGGGTAAATGGCGCTGGCTGTCCACTCTTTCTGTGCCTCTGAGCATCTTGCACATCTCTAACTAGTAACCTGTCATCCTCCTTTGCTCCAAACAGAAAAGCCCTATCTTGCTCAACCTCTCCTCATGAGACATGTTCTCTAATCCAGGCAGCACCCTGGTCACCCTCTGCATCCTCACAAAAGATTCCACATCCTTCCTACAATCAGACAACCAGAACCGAACACGATACTCCAAGTGTGGTCTAACCAGAGTTTCACAGATCTGTAAAATTACCTTGTGGCTCTTGAAATAAATTCCACAAATAATGAAGACCAGCACATCATACATCTTCTTAATTACCCTATCAACTTGCGTGGTAACTCTGAGGGATCCATGGACGTGAACCTAAGATCCCTTTGTTCCGACACACGGCTAAGAATCCTGCCATAAACCCTGTATTCTGCCTTCAAGTTTGACCTTTCAGAGTGAATCACTTCACAACTTTCCAGAATGAACTCCATCTGCCCCGTCAGTCCAGCTCTGTAACCTATATGGATGTCCCATTGCAAGCTACATTAAACCTCCACACTGTCCACAGCTCCACCAAACTTCGTATCATCTACACAAGAAAATTTGCAGATGCTGGAAATCCAAGCAACACAGACAAAATGCTGGAGGAACTCAGCAGGCCAGGCAGCATCTATGGAAAAGAGTACAGTCAATGATTCCTGCTGAGACCCTTTGGTAGTTTGTATCATCTGCAAACTTAATAACCCTCCATTCCACTTCCTCATCTAAGTTATTTATAAAAAATCACAAAGAGCAGGGGATCAGAGTAGATCCCTGTGAAGCTCCACTGGCTACTGACACTCCATTGACTAGCACCCTTTGCCTGCTGTGGGCAAACCGATTCTGAATCCCCACAGTCAAGTTTCCCTGGATCCCATGCCTCCTGGCTTTCTGAATGAGCCTACCATGGGGAACCTTGTCAAATACTTGATTAAAATCCATATACACCACATTCGCTCTACTTTCATCAATTTATTTTGTCACTTCCTCAAAGAATTTAATCAGGGTTGTCAAGCACAAAGCCATGCTGGTTATTCCTAATCAGACTATTCTTCTACAAATGCTTGTAAATCCTGACTCTAAGAATATTTTGCCTACCACCGGTCTATAATTTCCAGAATTATTTCTGCTACCTTGAAAAAGGAATAACATTTGCTACTCTCCATTCTTATGGTCCTACTCCTGTGGCCAAAAGGTGAAAAGATTGTTGCCAAAGGTATAACAGTCTCTTCCCTCGCTTCCTGTAGTAACCTAGGGTATATCCCATCTGACCTCAGGGACTTATCTATCCTAATGACTTGGTTTCCACAGCTAGCTTTACAGATTCACCACTTTCTGGCTAAAGAAATTCCTGCTCATCAATGTTCTAAAGGGACGTCCTTCTGTTCTGAGGTTTTGCCTTCTATTCCCAGACTCTCCTACATTACTCCAACAACTCTATTTACGCCTTTCAATATTCAGCATGCTTTAATGAGATAACCCCCCCCCGCCCCATCACCTCCCATTCCTCTGAACTCCAGTGAGTACTGTACAAGCTCAGAGCCAACAAACACTCCTTATATATAAACCCTTTCATTCCTGGGATCGTTCTCTTGAGCCTCCTCAGGACCATCTCCCATGTTAACAGATACTTTCCTAGATATGGGGCCCAAAGCTGCTCAAAGTTCTCCAAATGTGGACAATGAATCCATGCACACTAACTCACATTTTTTGCTGTCTTTTTGCACTATTTGTTTTATTTTTTAATATATATTTCTCACTGTAATTTATAGTTTTTTTATTACTACTGCAGTAAAGCTAATTTCACAGCATATACCAGTGATACTAAATCTGATTCTGACAAATGCCTTAAGTCTCAGCATTGCATCCTTGTTTTTACATTCTAGTTCACTCAAAATGAATGCTAACATTGCATTTGCCATCCTTACTATCGTCTCAACCTGCAAGATAACTTTTAAGGAAGCCTGAAAGTCCTTTTGTGCCTCTGATTTCTGAATATTCTCCCCATTTAGAAAATAGTCTATGTCTGTATGACCAGCGGTCCCCAACCACTACCGCTACCGAGCCACGAGGAAACGATATGATTTGGCGATAGGAGTCAGCTGCACCTTTCCTCATTCCCTGTCAAGCCCACTGTTGAGCCATTATGCATGCGAGGTCGTTACCCGCGCGTCATCCGTCCAGGGTGGGAAGAAGATCAACTCCTCGAGCTTGCAAATGATGGCGGGCTGAAAAGTATGTTTGACGTAACATCTCTGCCAGCATTCTGGATCTCAAAGTCAAGGCTAAATATCCTGAGACAGCCATGAAAGCACTGAAAACGAATACCAAATTGCGTAGTAGACTGGACATAAGGAACCCCGTTCGAGTATCGCTGTCTCCCATCACCGCTCGATGGGACCACCTTGTTGCAGGGAAACAAGCATTCATCCCGGGGCTCCCACTGATTCAGCGATATTGGTGTGTTGCAATGATTTGATATGTTCATACAGGGAAAATATGTGCTGCGTGTTTAATATCCAAATTTACTTAAAAAGTTATGATGCTATTGACTTACTTATATAACCATATAACAATTACAGCATGGAAACAGGCCATCTCTGCTCTTCTGGTCCGTGCCGAACGCTACTCTCACCTAGTCCCACCGACCTGCACTCAGCCCATAACCCTCCATTCCTTGCCTGTCCATATACCTATCCAATTTTCCTTTAAATGATAATATCGAACCTGCCTCTACCACTTCTACTGGAAGTACGTTCAATACTTACTTCAAGCTCCCCTGTCCTTCACTGATAATTGACATCACTATATTCATGCCAGGAAAATATGCGCTGTGTGTTTAATATTAAATTCGTTAGATAAACCCTTTTTAGAAACGAAATTAGCCACTTATCACCTATATTCCGGTCGTGACTAACATCCGCCCCAGCACCCCCCCCAACAGAATCGTCAAAAACAATTTGTAGAAAACATCGGCACGTACACACATACGCACATCACGCATGCGCACTGGTTCTCGCGCAAGGCTTCATGGTCATTGTAGTCTCTCTTGTAAAATACGTATTTGGCTCTACTCTTGTCCGTTGGCAACCCTACCCGCGCCCCCCCCCACCGCGATCGGCCGATCCGCAAGAATATTGTCAGTATGAAACCGGTCCGCAGTGCAAAAAATGGTTGGGGACTTCTGTGTATGACCATACACTCGTCCACACTGTTTTCCATCTGCCACTTCTTTGCCCATTCTCCTAAACTGTCCTGCAGACTTCCGGCTTTCTCAACACTACCTGCCCTCCACCTATTTTCTTATCTCTCTAAACTTGGCCATAAAACCATTAATGCCATCATCCAGATCACTAATATATATATGCGATCCAATACTGACCCCTGTGAAACACCACTAGTCACCAGCTGCCAACCGGAGAAGGCCTCCTTTATTCCCACTCCTTGCCTCCTGCTAGTTAACGAATTTTCTATCCATGGTAGTATCTTTCTTGTAATATCATGGCCTCTTAACTTGTTTAACAGCTTCATGTGTGGCATCTTATCAAAGGCCTTCTGAAAATCCAAGTAAACATCCACTGATTCTCCTTTGACCATCCTGTTAGTTATTTCTTCAAAGAATTCCAACAGATTTGTCAGGCAAGATTTCCCCTTAAGGAAATCATGCTGACTTTGGCCTATTTTATCATGTACCTGCAAGTACCCCGAAACCTCATCCTTAATTACAGATTCCAATATCATCCCAACCACTGAAAATCAGGCTAACTGGCCCATAATTTCCTGTCTTTTGCCTCTCTGCCTTAAAGAGTGGAGTGACATTTGCAATTTTCCAGTCCTCCAAAACCATTCCAGAATTTACTGATTCTGAAACATCACTTCTATTGCCTCCACAATCTCTATCTTCACAATTGGCACGACAGTGTAGCAGTTAGTATAACTCTCCTGCAGCACCAGCAACCCCAGTTCAATTCCGCTGCTTTCTGTAAAGAGCTTTACATCTTCCCCCTGTGACCACAAGGGTTTCCTCCGGGTGCTCCAGTTTCCTCCCACATTCCAAAGATGTCTGGGCTAATAAGTTGTGGGCATACTGTGTCGGTGCTGGAAGCATGGTGACGCTTGTGGGCTGCCCCTCGCAATCCTTGGATTGTGTTTGTCATGTTTGAGACACTGCACTGTATGGTTCGATGTACATGTGACAAATAAAGCTAATCTTTAGCTGTCTCTTTCAGAGCCCAGGGTCCAGGTGACTTTAGACCTTTCAGCTTCCCAAGCACCTCTCCTTTCAAACAGTAACTACACTCACTTCTACCCCTTGACGCTCACATTTTTGGCATGCTGCTGGTGTCTTCCCCAGTGAAAGCTGATGCAAAATACTTATTGAGTTCATCCACCATTTCTTTGTTTTTCGTTACTACCTCTCTGGTATCAATTTCCAGCTGGCCAATGTGCACACTTGTCTCTTTTACTTTTTAAGCTGTCACTGTTTCTATAAGTAACAAAACCTGGTGTGCCATTAAATAGCCCAAATAAACTTTCCAGCCATGGAGACTTCTCAGAGATTTAAGAAGAGTTAATAGATGTTTACAGGAGACAAACATCAACTGTTTAACAAAAGTTCACTCTGCAACAACAATTTAAATTTTTAAAAACGCAAACAGCAGGAATTCTGCAGATGCTGGAAGTTCAAGCAACACACATCAAAGTTGCTGGTGAACGCAGCAGGCCAGGCAGCATCTCTAGGAAGAGGTGCAGTCGACGTTTCAGGCCGAGACCCTTCGTCAGGACTAACTGAAGGAAGAGTGAGTAAGAGATTTGAAAGTTGGAGGGGGAGGGGGAGATCCAAAATGATAGGAGAAGACAGCAGGGGGAGGGATGGAGCCAAGAGCTGGACGGGTGATTGGCAAAAGGGATACGAGAGGATCATGGGACAGGAGGTCCGGGAAGAAAGACGGCGGGGGGGGCGGAACCCAGAGGATGGGCAAGGGGTATATTCAGAGGGACAGAGTGAGAGAAAGAATGTGTGTATAAAAATAAGTAACAGATGGGGTACGAGGGGGAGGTGGGGCATTAGCGGAAGTTAGAGAAGTCGATGTTCATGCCATCAGGTTGGAGGCTACCCAGACGGAATATAAGGTGTTGTTCCTCCAACCTGAGTGTGGCTTCATCTTTACAGTAGAGGAGGCCGTGGATAGACATGTCAAAATGGGAATGGGATGTGGAGTTAAAATGTGTGGCCACTGGGAGATCCTGCTTTCTCTGGCGGACAGAGCGTAGGTGTTCAGCAAAGAGGTCTCCCAGTCTGCGTCGGGTCTCGCCAATATATAAAAGGCCACATCGGGAGCACTGGGTGCAGTATATCACCCCTGCCGACTCACAGGTGAAGTGTCGCCTCACCTGGAAGGACTGTTTGGGGCCCTGAATGGTGGTAAGGGAGGAAGTATAAGGGCATGTGTAGCACTTGTTCCGCTTACACGGATAAGTGCCAGGAGGGAGATCAGTGGGGAGGGATGGGGGGGGAACGAATGGACAAGGGAGTCAAAAGGATATACTGCATCCGGTGCTCCCGATGTGGCCTTTTATATATTGGCGAGACCCGACGCAGACTGGGAGACTGCTTTGCTGAACACCTACGCTCTGTCCACCAGAGAAAGCAGGATCTCCCAGGATCTTCCACGGCCTCCTCTACTGTAAAGATGAAGCCACACTCAGGTTAGAGGAACAACACCTTATATTCCGTTTGGGTAGCCTCCAACCTGATGTCATGAACATCGACTTCTCTAACTTCCACTAATGCCCCACCTCCCCCTCGTACCCCATCTGTTACTTATTTTTATACACACATTCTTTCTCTCACTCTCCTTTTTCTCCCTCTGTCCCTCTGAATATAACCCTTGCCCATCCTCTGGGTCCCCCCCCTTGTCTTTCTTCCCGGACCTCCTGTCCCATGATCCTCTCGTATCCCTTTTGCCAATCACCTGTCCAGCTCTTGGCTCCAGCCCTCCCCCTCCTGTCTTCTCCTATCATTTTGGATCTCCCCCCCCCGCTCCAACTTTCAAATCTCTTACTCACCCTTCCTTCAGTTAGTCCTGACGAAGGGTCTCGGCCTGAAACGTCGACTGTACCTCTTCCTAGAGATGCTGCCTGGCCTGCTGCGTTCACCAGCAACTTTGATGTGTGTTAATTTAAATTTTTATTTGGGTGTCACTGACAAGCATCTTAATTGCTGAGGATCAAATTGGACAAAATATAAACTCCTTACAGAGAGCACCTGATTTTTTGTTGAAGTTTTTGGTGAAGTGAGACATCAGCTCTATTCGCAGCCCTCCAGTAAAAATAGTTTATCCTGGAACAGAAATCGGAGTCTATTATTTCTCCAAGGACATGAGACAATAATAAAAGAGAATAATTCTGATCTATATTCCCTTTTGCTAACCAAGCAGTACAGCCAGGCAGAGGCAATTATGTCAAAACTGACTCTGCAGCCAAACCTGCATCAAGAATGTATTTAACATTAAAGGTCTTGGGCTTTACTCTTACTTTTTGAAAATTAACTAAGTTTCATACCCAGAATGCCAAAGCAGGAAAATGTAACATTTTTTCAGGATAATTATCAGTAAAAATATTTCTTAAGCAGCTGGATTTTGGAAAATCTCTCATTTCCAGAGAGAATGGCGGACAAGGCTGCAGAATACCACATCTTGCGTAAGAGAAGGAAACCACCGATGTTAACTTCTGTATTTTCTTATTTACATGTGCCTGTCCTTGCTGCAGATGTTGAATCAGTTCACAGTGTGATAGTGGCAAGCTCTGTCTCCTTGTCGTTAAAACTGCAAATTGGAACTGTTGTGCAGTGGTTAAGTTACTGGTTAGTAATCCAGAGGCCATGATTAACAATCAAGAGAAATGACTTCTGTGAAGTTTAAATTCTGATTGATAATCAGGCATTCTCAAAAGAATTAATGATAGTAATAATGACTACAAAATTTTTTTTTTGCAACATCAGTTTAAAGCCGGTGTTTTAAAAGCCCTTCCAGCCACTTATGCCTTCAGGGGAGGAAATCTGCCAATATGTGACTCCAGACACACAGACACAGACTGTTAAAAGTTCCCTGAAATAACCTGCTAAGCTATTCAGTTCAATAGCAAATTAGAGTCAGGCTTTATCAGCTGAGCTCAAAACCTAAAAAATTAATAAATAAAAACAATCTAAATTTATCCTATACATCACGAGAACAATGAATTTTCATACTTTTTTTTAAGTATATCTGCAATAAATGATTGTTGTGGAATGAACAAAATATCTGGAGAGACACTGAAGCTAATAGATATAGAAGTGTTTATTTAGCAAAAGTGAGCAGCAGGCATCATAGTTCGAGATACTATTGGAAGAAGAGACCTGCCTGACCCAATATTACATGACATATTATATGCTAAAGGTCAAAGGTAACAACAGGACAATTCCAAAGTTACAATGCTTCCTTTGAATTGCATATAGTTCACAAACACCTCTTTCTTTGCACCCACACTTCAGACACCCAAAATGAATGTTAATCCTCATTCACTGCAGGTCACATTCGTGACCTGGCATCTGAGGTCTAAGTGGAGTGTTGATTTGTTTGTGATTGACCCCAACCTGCAGCTCCAGGAAGCCCATTGTTCTGAGTGTTTTAATTCAATCTGCAAATCACATTCAAATCCGAAGCATGGCTGCTGTTGAGATTAATAGTTGCTAACACCAGAATATGCCCTAACACATGTTAAACTGAGTTTTGCAGTATAAATAATGATGAGGCTATTTGTACTCAAAGCTACTGGATAGCATCTCAGCCTGCAGTGGTAGTAATAAAGTTCATCTCAAATTTGCCTGGCTGGACCAGAATCTTTATTATAATAATATGTCAACAAGAGTTTCAACCCTCAAACACATGAAAAATCTGAACCTTTCGTTCCTACATGATAGAAACATACTGAACTTCCAGAAAAATTGGCTAGTCAATTCAAGTTAAGTAAATATTAAAAATAGTTCATTCTTAGTTACTGCTGGACAGTCTCTCACTGCAAATTTATTTTTTGCAAACATAGAATCTATTTTTTTCTTATTTTAATTACTTCTGATTCCTAAATAGCTGTATTTTATTTCAAAAAGACTCTACTTGTATTGTGAACAACCAGTTTTGTTTGCTACTGACTACAAAATCCGACTTATTGTACTTCTAATGCAAAACTTCATGGTTAGCCACCATCTTACTTTATCTCCCTCTCCCTTTTTCCTGCTGCCCAGTACATAATATCTTGTTGAACACTGGTGGTGCATGTAGACTTCCACTCTCACATTGGAAGTGGCAGGCTGTCTGGGTAGCAGGACCTAGGAAGAAAGTCCAAGAGCATTGAGGGCTGTCACCAAAAGTTTCATGGAGTGATTTTCTGATGGCACTGGGGAGAAGACTCAGTGAGAAAGTGGGTGCCTACCGATCCAGATGGCTACAGAAAATTTTTTTTAAATCCGCAGCACTTCCATTCATTTTTGATGGTGCACCATTCTAGTTGGGGAAACATTGAACATTGCAGAAATAGAGAGCTGAACAAATTTTCTGATGCCTCTAGATCAGGGGTCCCCAACCTTTTTTGCACTGTGGACCTGTTTAATATTGACAATATTCTTGCCTCTGATCTGAGCCGACATTTACATTGATCTGGGCTTGTTTATTTCGGCGCTTTTTTTTCTTAAAGATGTGCTGGGTGTATTCTGGCCACCGCTGTACCGCTGCATTCTTCGCAGCCGGAGGTTGGGGACAACTGAATTATAATCACTTATAAGTCAATAGCATCATAACGTTTTAAGTAACGTTTGGATATTAAACACATAGCGCATATTTTCCTCGTATGAACATATAAAATCATTGCAACACACCAATATCGCTGAATCAGTGGGAGTCTTGGGCTTGTTTTCCTGCAACAAGACAGTGCTATCGAAGGGTGATGGGAGACAGTGATACTCGAAGGGGGTTCCTTATGTCCAATCTATTCAGCAATTTTGTTTTCGTTGCATTCATTGCAGAAAACTCCACTTCGCAGCGATATGATGTTGGAAATGGAAGCAACGTTTTCACTGCTTTCGCAGCTATCTCAGGATACTCAACCTTGACTTTGATCCAGAATGCCGGCAGAGATGTTATGTCAAACATACTTTTCAGCCCACCGTCATTTGCAAGCTCGAGGAGTTGATCTTTTTCCTGCGCTGACATGGATGACTCACTGGGGACATTCACAAATGGGTCACGGATATCTTGCACATCTTGGGTCACTGATAACCTCGAGTGCATTAAAGTTCAACAGTGGGAGTGACAGGGAATGAGGAAGGGTGCAGCTGACTCATATCGTTTCATATCGTCAAATCATATCGTTTCCTTGCGGCTCGCGGCTCGTGGCCCGGTCACACATGCTTTGTGGCCTGGTACCAGTCTGCTGCTCTAGATTAGGTAGCACAGTATCTACTATAGACGGGAGCAGAAAATTGCAAAGTGACATTGATAGATTAAGAAAGTGGACAAAACTGGGTTGTGTGGTAACTAGGGTCTGTTCATTTTAAACCTCAAAAATTAATTCAAAGTACCTCCAAATAATGAAAAGCGAGGGATGATGAATAAATAGATGTTCTTGGCTCTTCCATATATCCACCTGAGAAGGATGTCAGGATGTCACCTCTGCTAAAAGTAGCATTTATGAGTGTTTGCAAGCTCAATATGGAGGAGAATTATCCATATATAAAAATCAAATAATAGAAATATGTGGTTTGAAGAAAGAATTTAAAGCCTAACTACATATTAAAAACTGTGTTAGGAAAGTATAACTGAACAGCCCTTCCAGCACTGTCTAAAGATCAAATCATGAAGAATACACCTCTTCCCCATTCCTTAAAATATTTATGACCCAGTGTTGGGTGATGGCCGAAGTGTTTGGTAATCGTGTTCGCAGAGGGAGAGACACAGTGGTAGAGTGAGCAGTTCACTCAGCTTTAATAACTACAGTACAGAACCAAAGGAAAAAAAAAATAAACACTAGGCCAACAGGACCACTAGCTAAAACTCTCAAACTAAAACCTACACCATCACTGCAGCTTGGAAGTAGTAACTTGCTGTTAGACTAATAGTGCTCCTTTGCAGCATCAATGAAAATTAAAATCTTTTTTCCCAAGCAGAGAGCATTGGCGTCACTAGGCTTCGGTCAAGACCCGACAAGACTGAAACAAAAGTAAGGAAGTTAGATACCACCACAATGAAACACTAATTGGCTGGTACATACATGAGTGTGATTGTTAACCACATTCAGTTCTTTACCTGCGAGGGTGTCCAGACTCCCCAGCAGAGTCCGTGGTTGTGGGAGGGGCTCCTCCCTAGATGCAGCTCCCAAGGCATCAGGCTGAAAGTCCCCAATGGGAGACCTGTCCAGGTGTTACGAGCCTGAACCCAAGATCATTCCTTTGGTCCATATCCTTCCCAATCCAAGAACCTGAGTCACCCAGGCTGTCCTGCCCGTTATGCACTATGATCTCATGCTGAGACCCCTGCACTCAGCCCACATCGGAAAGCAGTGATGAAAGATCCCCATCTCAACCACAAGTGTGTGGAACTTCACTGCGTAGTCTCCCACTGTCCTTCTCCCTTGCCACAAGTCCAGGAGTCTGTGTGCAGCCTCCTGACCGTGTACAGGAAGATCAAACACTCTCTTAAATGGAACCACAAATTGCTGGAAAGACTGGGCTGCAGAGAAACCTTGTTCTCACAGAGTGTTGGACAGCTGAATGAGGTCCATCTAAGTGTTTCAACACGTAAACTAGTAGGACATGCACCTTCACCACACCAACTGATCTGACTGGGGTTGGAAAGTCAGCTCACACTGTGCATCTGCCTGCTGGAGGAATACTTCGTTCTGATCCGCAAACTGTGATGGGGCTGATGAGGCTGATGAGGCTGTTACAAGAGGAAGGTGTGGAAGGTGCTGGGAGTGGGACTGTCTTGGCTAAAGATTTCTACTGCTGGGCTGTGACAGTGAGAGCAGTAATGGCTGATTCTGGCTGTCTGTAGTGTTACGTACCCCGTAATTGGGTTGCCAAGCCAGCAGAAATGGATCACTCAGTTGGAGTCTGGAGTACTAGAACTAAGAAAGTTTTATTAAAGAAACAAGCAACACAGTAATCGAAAGGATAATAAATGCAACAGTTCAGCGATGATAAACACACATGTGCACTGAATTAAGATAACAGCATCAATCAAGCTCTATCGTTGTCTAGGGGTAAATGACCAAATTTCAAAGTGACTCAAAGTTCAGTCCAGTTTAGTAGTTCAGTTCGCAGTGATCGTTGCCATGGATGGACAACGTAGAGGAAGAGAGAGATAGAACAGGAACAACTGATCATTCAGAACGGCTTCACTCACAGACCGGCGATATTGCTCACAAGCAACTTTTGGGCGGGTCCTTGGTGATGTCACCTGAGGTCACCGACTGTGACCCCTCCTCCAGATGCAGTCGATCCTCTGCAGTGAACCCGGCACCCAGGCAAGGGCGGACACACACCGGGTTCCCGCTGATCGTACCTTTCCACCCTGTGCGTTGTCCGGTACTTCTCACCACTCGTGAGAAGCGTACTGCTTCCAGGGTCTCGTTACCTCGGGTGGCGTGTGTGTTGCCTTAGCGAACCTGTCCCTTTTTATCCCCCTGCTGGGGTATCGCCTGTCCATCACTTCAAACAGTTCAGGGTTCAAAGGGGGAGCCGCTCCAGACAGCTCTCTCTCTCCCACGTCCCTTCATTACACATCTCCAGACGCTGCTCCATTGTTCCTTATCTCTCCTTCCCCTGAGGGCAGGTGGCAGACCACTTGCTGATGTCACGGATGCTAACCCAGGCCAGCAAACATCTTAATTTTATGTGTATTCTCGTCACGGTAGAGAGCTGCTGAACCATTTCTGCAAGTGCTATTATCTGCTCTTCCTGGTTGGACTGGCTTTGCTGCTCTGAAAACAATTATTGCACTGTGTGAGCTATTTCTGTCAACCCAGACTCCAGTGATTTCAACTTCTCCTCCACCTGACCAACAAACTCAGCATGGACTGGGCTTGCCACTCTGTGAGTAGCCGTCACCCTGCGCCGACCACTTCTGCCAACCCAGCCTCTACTAACTTTAGTTTCTCTTTTACCTGCCCAATGAAATTCAGGGTTGAGCTCAGCTACCCTCTCTCTGCAGCGTCCACCTTAGTAGTCTTGTCTTGCTGACACGGTGTTGGCTATGGTCCAAGTGCAGAGTGAGAGACACAGCAGCAGAATGAGCTGTTTATTGATTTTTAATAAGAACTATACAGGGCCGAAGGAAAGAAATAATAGATAAGGTCACTAGCTAAAACTCTCAAACTAAAATCTACACCATCACTACAGCTCGGAAGTAGTAATTTAATACTAAACTAATACCAGTCCTTTGCAGATTCACTGAAAATTATGATCTTTCTCTTAATGGGGACTAAGGAAGCAAAGAGCGTTGTTGTCGCTATGCTTTGCTCAAGAGCCGACAAGACTGAAGTGAAAAGAAGGGAGTTAAACACCACCACAATGAAACACTAATTGGTTGGAACGTGCGTGCTCATGAGCGTGATTGCCTAACCCCATTCAGCTGTTCACCTACGAGGACACCCAGACTCCATGGCAGAGTCCGTGGTTATGACAATTTATTCTTTCTTTAAATTACTCAATATTTCCCAACTTCTCAGCAGAGTTACTTGAAAAAATGGAAATGAAAGATCTGCAACATGAATGAAAATACAATCTGAAAAATGGAGAATTCAAGGCAATGCTGAAACACCACATCAGTGTGTAAACCATCTCAGATATCAGCCCAATACACCGGGCCAGTTCCTAGCCAACAGGTTCTGTCCCCAGCAGCCAAAAATTGTTTCTACAACCCCCTTAATTCAGATAGGGAGGGAAACCAGAACCAAATTATTTAACTGCCTGTTGTAGAACCAGTTGGTTTCAATTCCACTTCAGATTGCAGATGTTAATATAGAAATACCACATTTCTGCCTATTTGACCCGACCAGTCTGTCGTGCTATTTGATGTAAACATTTATCCTCTATCTCAGTTCTAAATACCCCTGCCTTTGATGTGTTTACTGTCTACCAATCAATTTCCTTTGAAGTATATTCAGTCTTCACAGCCTGCTAAGTGAACAAATTTCTCCCTGTCTTATTCCTAATCGTCTTAACCTGGTCAGAAAGTTGCAGGTTTCACTGAAACCTTTCATTCTTCTAACAGAGTGAATACGGGGCATGTTTATCGTTCTCTTCTCTGTCACTTCAGGAATCAGTCTGGTGAAATTTTCTTGCACTCCTTAGCTCCCTACTCTACTTGCTCTTTGAACACATTGACAAAGAACGCTGCTACAAGAAAGCAGCATCCATCATCAAGGGCCCCCACCATCCAAGCCATGATCTCCACCGGCTGTTGTCATTGGGCAAAGGGTACAGGGTCCACTGGTCTGAAACCACCACGTTCAACCTTCAACCATCAAGCTCCTGAAACCAGCGTGGACAACTTCACTCATCACAACACTGAAATGATCACTAACACAACCTCTGGACTTATTTTCAAGGATACTACAACACATATTCTCAGTATTATTTATTTACTTACAGTGCCTATAAAAAGTATTTACCCCTCCTTGAAAGTTTTCATGTTTTATTGTTTTACAACACTGTATCACAGTGGATTTAATTTGGTGAATGCAGCAGGCCAGGCAGCATCTCTAGGAAGAGGTACAGTCGACGTTTCAGGCCGAGACCCTTGGTCAGGACTAACTGAAGGAAGAGTTAGTAAGAGATTTGAAAGTGGGAGGGGGAGGGGGAGATCCAAAATGATAGGAGAAGACAGGAGGGGGAGGGATGGAGCCAAGAGCTGGACAGGTGATTGGCTCCAGGCCGGGTCTTTATGTGCTGCTATTGTGACTCCTGTCTCCCCTTCCCCCACCACCACTCTGCAATCCCGTCTTCCTCAGATCCCATCGTCAGCTCCTGGGTACTCAGAGGCTCCATCTTCCTCGCACCCCAACCCTTCCCTCTCCACTGACACCCCCAGCCTCCCTCCGCCCCCCGATCCCAGCTCTCATCCGTGCCGGGTCTTTACCATCCCCTCCGACCTTCAGCTGTCGGAGGCAGAGTGCTCTGTCCTCAGTAAGGGCCTCACCTTTGTCCCCCTTTGCCCACACCTCAGCGAGTTCCGTGTTCGCCATGATGGGGAACTCTTCTTCCGCCGTCTCTGTCTCCGAGCCTACCTCTTCGGCAAGGACTCTTCCACCCCCACCGATGACCCCTTCTCCCGTCTTCAACCCTCCTCTTCTTCATGGACACCCCGCACTGGTCTTCTGCCTGCTCGGATCTCTTTATTGCTAACTGTCGATGGGACATCAACCGTCTCGACTTCACCGCATCTTGTTCCCATTCCAACCTTACTCCTTCGGAACGCTCTGCTCTCCACTCCCTCCGCACTAATCCTAACATTATTATTAAACCCACCGATAAGGGGGGTGCAGTTGTAGTCTGGTGAACTGACCTCTACCTTGCCGAGGCACAGCGACAACTCGCGGATACCTCCTCTTATTTACCCCTCGATCGTGACCCCACTAAGGAGCACCAGGCCATTGTCTCCCACACCATCACCGACTTTATCTGCTCAGGGGATCTCCCATCCACTGCTACCAACCTTATAGTTCCCACACCTCACACTTCCCGTTTCTACTTCCTACCCAAGATCCACAAACCTGCCTGTTCTGGCAGACCTATTGTCTCAGCTTGCTCCTGCCCCACCGAACTCGTTTCTGCATATCTCGACACAGTTTTATCCCCCCTTGTTCAATCCCTTCCTACCTATGTTCATGACACTTCTCACGCTCCTAAACTTTTCAATGACTTTAAGTTCCCTGGCCCCCACCGCTTTATTTTCACCATGGATGTCCAGTCCCTATATACTTCCATCCCCCATCAGGAAGGTCGCAAAGCTCTCCGCTTCTTTTTGGATTCCAGACCTAATCAGTTCCCCTGTACCACCACTCTGCTCCGTCTAGCGGAATTAGTCCTTACTCTTAATAATTTCTCCTTTGGCTCCTCCCACTTCCTCCAAACTAAAGATGTAGCTATGGGCACCCGTCTGGGTCCTATCTATGCCTGCCTTTTTGTTGGCTTTGTGGAACAATCTATGTTCCGAACCTATTCTGGTATCCGTTCCCCACTTTTCCTTCGCTACATCAATGACTGCATTGGCGCTGCTTCCTGCACGCATGCTGAGCTCGTTGACTTTATTAACTTTGCCTCCAACTTTCACCCTGCGCTCAAGTTTATCTGGTCTATTTCCGACACCTCCCTCCCCTTTCTAGATCTTTCTGTCTCTGTCTCTGGAGAGAGCTTATCCACTGATGTCTGCTATAAGCCTACTGACTCTCACAGCTATCTGGACTATTCCTCTTCTCACCCTCTCTCTTGCAAAAATGCCATCCCCTTCTCCCAATTCCTCCGTCTCCACCGCATCTGCTCTCAGGATGAGGCTTTTCATTCCAGGACGAGGGAGATGTCCTCCTTTTTTAAAGAAAGGGGCTTCCCTTCCTCCACCATCTACTTTGCTCTCAAACGCATCTCTCCCATTTCACGCGCATCTGCTCTCACTCCATCCTCCCGCCACCCCACTAGGAATAGGGTTCCCCTGGTCCTCACCTACCACCCCACCAGCCTCCGGGTCCAAAATATTATTCTCCGTAACTTCTGCCACCTCCAATGGGATCCCACCACTAAGCACATCTTTCCCTCCCCCCCGCCCGCTTTCCAGAGGGATCGCTCCCTACGCGACTCCCTTGTCCATTCGTCCCCCCCATCCCTCCCCACTGATCTCCCTCCTGGCACTTATCCTTGCAAGCGGAACAAGTGCTACACATGCCCTTACACTTCCTCCCTCACCACCATTCAGGGCCCCAAACAGTCCTTCCAGGTGAGGTGATACTTCACCTGTGAGTCGGCTGGGGTGATATACTGCGTCCGGTGCTCCCGATGTAGCCTTTTATATATTGGCGAGACCCGACGCAGACTGGGAGACCATTTTGCTGAACGCCTATGCTCTGTCTGCCAGAGAAAGCAGGATCTCCCAGTGGCCACACATTTTAATTCCACGTCCCATTCCCATTCTGACATGTCTATCCACGGCCTCCTCTACTGTAAAGATGAAGCCACACTCAGGTTGGAGGAACAACACCTTATATTCCGTCTGAGTAGCCTCTACCTGATGGCATGGACATTGACTTCTCTAACTTCTGCTAATGCCCCACCTCCCCCTCTTACCCCATCAGCTATTTATTTTTATACACACATTCTTTCTCTCACTCTCCTTTTTCTCCCTCTGTCCCCCTCACTATACCCCTTGCCCATTCTCTGGGTTCCCCCCTCACCTTTTTCCTTCTCCCTGGGCCTCCTGTCCCATGATCCTCTCATATCCCCTTTGCCAATCACCTGTCCAGCTCTTGGCTCCATCCCTCCCCCTCCTGTCTTCTCCTATCATTTTGGATCTCCCCCTCCCCCTCCCACTTTCAAATCTCTTACTAACTCTTTTTTCAGTTTGTCCTGACGAAGGGTCTCGGCCTGAAACGTCAACTGTACTTCTTCCTAGAGATGCTGCCTGGGCTGTTGCGTTCACCAGCAACCTTGATGTGTGTTGTTTGAATTTCCAGCATCTGCAGAATTCCTCGTGTTTGTGGATTTAATTTGGCTTTTTTTGACTCTGATCAACAGAAAAAGACTCTTCTGTGTCAAAGTGAAAACAGATCTTTACAAAGTGATCTAAATTAATTACAAATATAAAACACAAAATAATTGATTGCTTAAGTATTCAAACTCCTTTGAGTCAGTATTTAGTAGTAGCACCTTTGGCAGCAATTAAGCCTTGAGCCTGTGTGGATAGGTTTCTATCAGCTTTGCATATCTGGACACTGCAATTTTTCCCCACTCTTCTTTACAAAACTGCTCAAGCTCTGTCAGATTGCATGGGGATCGTGAGAATCAGCCCTTTTCAAGTCCAGCCACAAATTCTCAATTCGATTGAGGTCTGGACTCTGACTTGGCCACTCCAGGGCATTAAGTTTGTTAGTTTTTAAGCCATTCCTGGCTAGCTTTGGTTTTATGCTTGGGGCCATTGTCCTACTGGAAAACATATCTTCTCCCAAGTTGCACTTCTCTTGCAGAGTGCATCAGGTTTTCCTTCAAGATTTCCCTGTATTTTTCTGCATTCATTTTACCCTCTACCTTCACAAGCCTTCCAGGGCCTGCTGCAGTGAAGCATCCCCACAGCATGATGCAGCCACCACCATGCTTCACTGGAGGGATGGTGTGTTTTTGATGATGTGCGATGTTTGGCTTACACCAAACATAGCATTTAGACTGATGGCCAAAAAGCTCAATTTTGGTTTCATCAGACCATAAAACCATCTTCCAGCTGCCTTCAGAGTCTCCCACATGTCTTCTGGCAAACTCTAGCTGAGATTTCATATGAGTTTTTTCAACAGTGACTTTCTCTTTGCCACTCTCCCATAAAGCTGCGATAGTGAAGTGCCCAGGCAACAGTTGCTGTATGTGCAGTCTCTCCCATCTCAGCCACTAAAGCTTGTAACTCCTCCAGAGTTGTTATAGGTCTCTTGGTGGCCTCCCTTACAAGTCCCCTTCTTGCACAGTCACTCAGTTTTTGAGGACGGCCTGCTCTAGGCAGTTCTACAGCTGTGCCATATTCTTTCAATTTCTTGATGATTGACTTAACTGTACTCCAAAGGATATTCAGTGACTTGGAAATTGTCTTGTATCCATCCCCTGACCTGTGCTTTTCAATAACCTTTCCGTGGAGTTGTTTGGAGTGTTCTTTTGTCTTTGTGTTGTAGTTTTTGCCAGGATACTGACTCACCAGCTGATGGACCTTCCAGATACAGGTGTATTTTTGCTACAATCAATTGAAACACCTTGACTGCACACAGATCTCCACTTAACTAATTATGTGACTTCCAAAACCAATTGGCTGCACCAGTGATGATTTTGGTACTTCATATTAAAGTCAATTATTTTGTGTTTTATATTTGTAATTAATTTAGATCACTTTGTAGAGATCTGTTTTCACTTTGACATGAAATAGTCTGCTTCTGCTGATCAGTGTCAAAAAAGTCAAATTAAATCCATTGTGATTCAGAGTTGTAAAACAACAAAACATGAACACTTCCAAGGGGGTTGAATACTTTTTATTGGCACTGTATTTACTATATTTTTTCTCAGCTCAAGCTGGTAAAACCTGTGGTATGTGCATAGCCAAGCACACTCATTTCTCAATTGCTCAGAGCTTTCAGACTATTCCAGTGGTGTTCAGTACAGTATCGTGGCTTTTTGGAGATTTACACAAATATTGTTGTGTAGGCCTAATTGTTTAATGCTATTGTGTCGTGACTTTGGGATGATACCAGTTGTAGATATTACTATTGAGACAATGCGTACTCTGTTCATGTTCCATTCTCTTTCAATTTGCTCTTTTAGTTCAGCATATTTCTGGTGTTTTTCACATTAATCTCTGCATGTTGTGTGTTTGGAATGGCTATACTGTATTTATTAAGTAATTTCTTCTTGCTTGTTTATCCTGTAATATTATATACCAACGGTTATTATGGATTGTTCTATCTGCAACAACAGATCAGTCATAATGTAATCTGTGAAACTCTGCCTCTAAAACTGGATCAGGCTTGTACTTATATTAAGGTGTGATTTCTTTTATGAGTTTGTATTTTAAAGCAATATTTTGGTGAATGATGTTTGCCACTTGTTTGTGCCTGTGTAAGTAATCAGATTGAATTAAGCTGTTTCAGGATCCTGTAATGTGTTGGATTTTCATGGTTTCTTTTGGCATTTTCTACATATTTATTACAGTATTATTATTATTATTATTATTATTATTATTTTGTATTTGCACAGTTTGTCTTATTTTGCACATTGGTTGCTTGTCAGTTTTTGTGTGTAGTTTTTCATTGATTCTATTGTATTTCTTTGTTCTTCTGTTCAGTGCCCACAAGAAAATAAATCTCGGTAGTATTTGCTGACATATACCTACTATAATAATGAACTTATTTTGCACTTGAACTTCTACGGCATTTTAGGATAAAAAGACCAAGCTGCACTCCGGATGTGGTCTCACCAGTGCCCTACGTGATTGTACCAAGACATCTTTACTCCTAAAATAAAAACCTCTTGCTATAAAAACTAACATACCTTTTGCTGCTTTCTGGATCTGCTTGTTAGTGTTCGCTGAACGAGGAGTCCACGTCTCGTTATCCGACAGATAATATTAGCCAAAAACACAAACCATTGCTTTCCACTCGAATACTCTCTAACCTTCAGGAGAATAACCGGACTCCGAAGTAGGACGACACAATATCCTTAAGTTACAGCATAAGCGGCATGCTTCGCTTAAATTTGTCAACGAAATCTGGTGCCAATAGTCTGGGGCGAGTGCCACAATCTGCACGGAGCATTGGGACGATGTTATTTCGAAAATTGGGTGTTGTCGGACTTCATTGCTTTGAATTTCAATGTGTGTGTTTACACTGAACTTCTGATTTGTGTGCGCGGGCGAAAAAGTCTTAGTATGCAGGTGCGTTGGTGGAAGTGTTCGTGTGCTTTGCAGAGTTACCCCCTTCTTTCCCAGTCGCGAAGGGGAGTCTCGGCCCGAATCGTGTTTGTTCACTTTCACTGATGCTGCCTGGCCTGTTGAGCTCCTCCAGCATTTTGTGTGTGTTGCTCTGGATCGGAAAGATATAGAAGGATCTGAACCAAATGCAGACAAGTCGAATTATATTAGATAGGCATTTTGCTTTGTATATTTCAAGAAAAAATTTGGAGCGCGCGCAATACCTAATTCTTACTTTTTTTTGTGCATTCAAGATGCAATGCTTGCTGTTCCTTACTTCCTCGAAGCCTCTTTCACTAGGAATTCTCACACACGAACAAAACTAGCAAACACCGGCTGAAACAGGTCGAATTTCCCGATCTTTTAGAATCAAGTACAGTATAAGATTAGAGTGTGGAGAACCAGTTCGGGATTGTTAGAGAGAGTCAGTGAAGAAAGGACAACCGAAAGAGGGCAGTGATGCAACCGCTTGCCAAGTTGAAAGTGAAATTAAGTTCAGTGACCCAAGCTGTAGGAGCGGAGTCAATCAGAGAAATCGGACTCTCTTCAAACTTTGACGCAGACAGGAGCCGAACCAGCTTTCCAACAGGTAACCAGCGCTTTACCGGGACCTCTTTCTGTACAACACAGTCCTAGGTGGTACATATGCCTTTACCGGCTCGAAGGTAGTCCTTTCTACAGTCGATTTGTGTACGCTTGAGAACTCCAAGATTCGCGACCAGAAAGATTGAAGGTCTCCTAACAACAGTTCAGGAACTGAGCAGAAACAAAAAAACATCGTTAATGCTCATCAGGTCAGGAAGCGTGTGGAAAGAGAAACAGAGGTGAAAGCCCACTGATCTGAGAAGTTTCGTTGTCTGTAGTTGCTGAGTTTGTTTATCGTCATTTTCTGTTTCCGTTTTAGATTTCCAGTGCCTGGTAGTTTTTGTTTCTGTTTGATTTCAGTGGAGTGAAAATGATTTGCATCGAAATTGCAATTCATGTCCAACTCTATCAGATACCCAAACTCTCTTGAAATAAAGGTAGAGTCTGTCAGACATTTTAAAGAAGTGCTGGGGGGGGGGTGTTAAATTATATGTATATGCAAAATGATATAACGATTACTCTAGTTTTCTCTGAGCATGTATGCATATATCCAAGAAGGTTGCTGGGCTGCGGAGAGATAGTCCACAAAATAAGGAGCAAATGAAAGGGAATTTTTGAGCAAATTTTGAACAATTTTAATTACTGTTGTGAGGGGACAGGAGGAATCAGTAAAGTTCAGGGGTGCGGGATTCACTGAAGTAATTAGAGACAGAAAATTGTGTTGGGGAATCAGCCACACTAAAACACGAAAGTTGTTCCAGAGAAGAATGGATCAAATTAGGTTTTCAGATGAGACAGGTTTAACCGATTGAGAGGCTGCATATTTTATGATGACTAAGCGCTTCCTTTGCAGAAAACAATCTGGAGGATCTCATGGCTCAAATAGCAGCTGTGGAGGAAAATACAGTCTACATGTCAGATCAAGCCCCGTCATCAACAAGATCTCTGTTATGGTCCGGTCCGTGAACTACGCATTCTGGTTCATGGTCCGGTCCGTGGACTCAGGATTCCGGGTCTTCCAGCTGTCCCTCACGTGGTTGAGTTGATCATAGGCACCTGATTCCCATCTTTGGGCTTGGAATATAAGTAGCCTTGGGGTTGAGTGTGGGGCTGGTTTGTCTTGTCAGTCCCCCTTGGAGCAACCTGCTGATGGAAGGCTAGTGAAACCATTTGTGATCTCTAAGCCTGGTTGGAGGACCACCGCTTCATGGAGCCTTTTTGCCACTCGTTGGAGTCGTCATCATGGTAGGGATTTGGCTGTTTCTGTAGCAAGCCAAGGTTGCTGGCTTCCCCGAGACTCAGAGCCAAATGAAAGGATTGTGCTCCTTTCCTGTCCCTTGCCTCCGTCGGTTAAGAAGGCTATTTGCCGTTACCTTGCAGTTGGGTCCATCCCTCCCTGTCCCTTGCCTCCGTGGGGTGAAGTTCTGCGTCCTGCCCAGGAGTAGCTCCAAGAACCCAAGCCTCGAAGATCCCAAGCCAAGCTCCAAGAACACAAGCCTCGAAGATCCCAAGCCAAGCTCCAAGAACACAAGCCTCGAAGATCCCAAGCCAAGCTCCAAGAACACAAGCCTCGAAGATCCCAAGCCAAGCTCTAAGAACACAAGCCTCGAAGATCCCAAGCCAAGCTCCAAGAACACAAGCCTCGAAGATCCCAAGCCAAGCTCCAAGAACACAAGCCTCGAAGATCCCAAGCCAAGCTCCAAGAACACAAGCCTCGAAGATCCCAAGCCAAGCTCCAAGAACACAAGCCTCGAAGATCCCAAGCCAAGCTCCAAGAACACAAGCCTCGAAGATCCCAAGCCTGGTCCCGCTTTCCCTAGCCCAAGTCTGCATTCTTGTCCCTGCTCCTGGTCTGAATCCTGTCAAGTCCCTACTCTAGTCAAGTCCTGTTCCTTGTACTTCAGTGTCTGTGTCTTGCATTTGGGTCCGTTCCTCATGCCCCATTGTGACAATCTCCTGTTCTTTGCTGAGACTCAGTGTGTTGACTTGCTGCTGTTGTCACTTTCTCACTGTGCAATGTCTGATCAGGTTTCATGGTTTGGGTCATTCTGACAGTTTAGTTTGGTTTCTGAGTGTGGATATCTTATTCTGAATCTCTGATGAGCCTCTTTGATAGGTAGGTGGGCAGATTCATTCTCCGAAGTATTCCTCTTAGAAATAACAATACTCTTTCAGTGTTAAAGGGCCTTTTAGATACAACTTACTCATGCACTGCCAGACCCTTTGTACATTCATATATCAATATTGCAGAACTGGAGGCCATTCAGTCCATTATGTCTTTCCTGCCTCTCAAAGCATTCCCCTCAATTCCAGTTACTTTTACTTCCCTATTCTATTTTTAAAAAGTCCATTAATCCCCCCCCCCCACCATTCCCCCTGACACCCACCTATACTAAGGATAATTTAAAGTAGTCATTTACCTACCAGCTTGTCTTTGGGATGTGGGGCGGGGGGTGGTGGTGTTAACATAGTGTTTTGGGAAGTCCACATAGTCACAGGGAGAATGTGCACATTCCACAGAACCTGAAGTCAGGATTGAACTCTGGTTGTTGGTCAGCATGATTTGTAACACTATTGTGCCATTCCACTTAGCCCAAATAACTCATTCATAGACTGTCCCAAGCCATTTTGCTAAGGAATGTTGGCTGTAATTTACATTAACTGCCAGGGACAGGGACACTCTCCTGCAGGAATTAACATGCTTTAAAAATAATGTAATGGGAGTTATCTACAGGCCCCCAAAGAGTAGCCTGGATGTAGGGTGTAAGTTGAATCAAGAGTTAAAGTTGGCATGTCACAAAGGTAATGCTACAGTTGTTATTGGGGACTTCAACATGCAGGTAGACTGGAGGAATCAGGTTGGTACTGGACCCCAAGAAAGGGAATTTGTGGAGTCCCTCCGAGATGGATTCTTAGAACAGCTTGTACTGGAGCCTACCAGAGAGAACGCAATTCTAGATTTAGTGTTGTGCAATGAACCGGATTTGATCAGGGACCTCGAGGTAAAGGAGCCATTAGGAGGTAGTGACCTCAATATGATAAGTTTTAATCTACAATTTGAGAGGGAGAAGGGAAACTCGGAAGTGTCAGTATTGCAGTTGAACAAAGGGGACTATGGTGCTATGAGGGAGGAGCTGGCCAAAGTTCAATGGAACAATACCCTAGCAGGGATGACAGTGGAACAGCAATGGCAAGTGTTTCTGGGAATAATGCGGAAGGTGCAGGATCAGTTCATTCCAAAGAGGAAGAAAAGTCCTAAGGGGAGTTAGGGGAGGCTGTGGCTGACAAGGGAAGTAATGGACAGTATAAAAATAGAAGAGAAGAAGTATAACATAGCAAAGATGAGTGGGAGACCAGAGGATTGGGAAAATTTAGAGAGCAACAGAAGGTAACTAAAATGGCAATACGCGGAGAAAAAATGAGGTACGAAGGTAAACTAGCCAAGAATATAAAGGAGGATAGTAAAAGCTTCTTTAGGTATGTGAAAAGCAAAAACAAATAGTTAAGACCAAAATTGGGCCCTTGAAGACAGAAGCGGGTGAATTTATTATGGGGAACAAGGAAATGGCAGACGAGTTGAACAGGTACTTTGGATCTCTCTTCACTAGGGAAGACACAAACAATCTCCCAGATGTAATAGTGGCCAAAGGACCTAGGGTAATGGATGAATTGAAGGAAATTTATATTAGGCAGGAAATGGTATTGGATAGGCTGCTGGGTCTGAAGGCTGATAAGTCCCCGGGACCTGATGGTCTGCATCCCAGGGTACTTAAGGAGGTGGCATTAGAAATCGTGGATGTATTGGTAATCATTTTCCAATATTCTATAGATTCAGGATCAGTTCCTGTGGATTGGAGGGTGGTTAATGTTGTCCCTCTCTTCAAGAAGGGAGGAAGAGAGAAAACGGGGAATTATAGACCAGTTAGCCTAACATCAGTGGTGGGAAAGATGCTGGAGTCAATTATAAAAGATGAAATTGCAACACATCTGGATAGTAGTAACAGGATTGGTCCGAGTCAGCATGGATTTACGAAGGGGAAATCGTGCTTGACTAATCTTCTGGAATTTTTTGAGGATGTAACTATGAAAATGGACAAGGGAGAGCCAGTGGATGTAGTGTATCTGGACTTTCAGAAAGCCTTTGATAAAGTCCCACATAGGAGATTAGTGGGCAAAATTAGGGCACATGGTATTGGGGGCAGAGTACTGGCATGGATTGAAAATTGGCTGGCTGACAGAAAACAAAGAGTAGTGATTAACGGGTCCCTTTCAGAATGGCAGGCAGTGACCAGTGGGGTACTGCAGGGTTCAGTGCTGGGACCGCAGCTGTTTACAATATATATTAATGATTTAGATGAGGGAATTAAAAGTAACATTAGCAAATTTGCTGATGACACAAAGCTGGGTGGCAGTGTGAAATATGAGGAGGATGTTATAAGAATGCAGGGTGACTTGGACAGGCTGGGTGAGTGGGCAGATGCATGGCAGATGCAATTTAATGTGGATAAATGTGAGGTTACCCACTTTGGTGGTAAGAACGGGAAGGCAGATTATTATCTAAATGGAGTCAGGTTAGGAAAAGGGGAAGCACAACGAGATCTAGGTGTTCTTGTACATCAGTCACTGAAAGCAAGCATGCAAGTACAGCAGGCTGTGAAGAAAGCTAATGGCATGCTGGCCTTCATAACAAGGGAAATTGAGTATAAGAGCAAAGAGGTCCTTCTGCAGCTGTACAGGGCCCTGGTGAGACCACACCTGGAGTACTGTGTGCAGTTTTGGTCTCCAAATTTGAGGAAGGACATTCTTGCTATTGAGGGAGTGCGGCGTAGGTTCACAAGGTTAATTCCCGGGATGGCGGGACTGTCATATGTCGAAAGATCGGAGCAACTGGGCTTGTATACTCTGGAATTTAGAAGGCTGAGAGGGGATCTTATTGAAATATATAAGATTATTAAGGGATTGGACACGCTGCAGGCAGGAAGTATGTTCCTGCTGATGGGCGAGTCCAGAACCAGAGGCCACAGTTTAAGAATTAGGGGTAGGCTATTTAGAACGGAGTTGAGGAAAAACTTTTTCACCCAGAGAGTGGTAGATATATGGAATGCTCTGCCCCAGAAAGCTGTGGAGGCCAAGTCTTTGGATGCTTTCAAAAAAGAGATGGATAGAGCTCTTAAAGATAGTGGAATCAAAGGTTATGGGGATAAGGCAGGAACTGGATGCTGATAGTGGATGATCAGCCATGATCACAGTGAATGGCAGTGCTGGCTCAAAGGGCCGAATGGCCTACTCCTGCATCTATTGTCTATTGTTCATCTTTATCCTACAAGAAATCTGCTCAAGAGTCCAGTAACACCAGGATGGAAGATATCCTTGAACATGTTTGCAAGCTTTAGTATTTTCTGTCTGATGGATGGAGGAGGAGAGAGAATGATTAGGGTGGGAAGGGTCTTTGATTATGTTGACCCCTTTTCTGAGACATCAGGAAGTTGTGACAGATTTGCTGGGGCCGGTGAATGTAAAAGATCCTGCAGATGCTGAAAATCTTGCTCAAGGCACACAAAATGCTGGAGGTACTTGCATGTCGGGCAGCGTCTATGGAGGAGAATAAACTGTCAATGTTACAGGCCGAGACTCTTCTTAGCCTGAAACATTGACTCTTTATTCCTCTCCATAGATGTTCAGTGGAGGAGAGACTTGTTTTCATGATTGACAGTGCAGTGCTCACAACTCTCTACAATGTCCTGTGGTCTTGGACAGAGCAGTTACCGAACCAAGTTGTGTTTAGGATGATATCCATTGTGCTTCTGTAAAAATTGGTGAAGGTCATAAGGGATACACCAAATTCCCTTAGATTGCTGAAGAAATAGAGCTGCTATTGTACCTTTTTGGCCATAACTGATTAGACCAGGACAAGATATGGGTGATAGTTGCACCTAGAAACTTGTACAATTGAAGTGAATATCAGACTTATTTGAAAGGGAAGCTGTATTAATAAATAAGAAATAAAATTGAAGGGTATATGGATGGAGTTAGCTGGAGGGAGCACCGAAGAGGGTGATTGTGTGGATTATGTACATTGGCATGGACCCGTTGGGCTAAATAGTATTTTCTTGCTACAACTATAGAATCATTTTTATTGTGTCCTGAGGCAAGATGACATCTCCAGGGAGAGATGTCCTGTCTCATTCACTCTTTTTCATAGGTGGACCCAGCTGTGTGGACTTTCAGCACTGTTCTCATACAATGTTCAATTTTCTGGACATTGAACCTATCCTTGACTTCATTAGAAACACAATACATGCACCATTCACATGAAAAAGACTCCAGGCATGGTCCTTTTGAAGGGGAGAAATATACTTGTTAATCTTTTTAGGTCCATTTCCACTTGTCATAAAGGACAATTACCTCTTTCTGTGCTGAAGTTTCCATTATAATAAAAGTAGGGATTAAAATACCATTTGCGAATATGTCTGTCAATTTCAATAAGCGATTAGTTGTCTTAAAAAAACAGATAGGATATGTAACAGAATAAATGGTTTATTCCAAAAAAAAACCTGCTTTCTGTGCTTTTCCCCTGATTGCAGCTTCCACTTAATCTTGGAATAAAGATATTCTTTAGCAAATTCACACCCAGTTGTTTCTGTGTAATAATGTGCAGCTGATGATCTTTTGTATTTTGCAGGTATCGGTATGGAATACGTTGAAAAGATCTTTGAAGTGGCAAGGATTATTAACTCTCTCTGCAATGAGGTGAAAATGAATCACAAGCGATGCGACCGTTTAAAGAAACGAATTGAATCTCTCTTAGAAGTTGTAAAGGCTATTCAAAGGGAGGAACTGGATGATGGATTAACAAAGCTTCTGAAGGAGATGATGGAAATTCTAGAGAGCGCAAGAGATTGTATCAAGTCTTTCACCAACAAGCATCGTTTTTCAAAAGTCTTCAAGGCCTTTGAGATCAGGGAGGAGTTTAATCATCTGAATGAAAGACTGAATGATGCTGCAGTGGCCTTGGACCTCGCCTTACATAGTGAACAAACAAAAATGCTTCTGACTATCTTTAAAGGAAACCAGAGGAAGAAGGAAGACAAGCAAGATATTGAGGAAGATCAGAAATTTCTAAACTTGCTTGAAAAGAAATTAGAGGAAGGTAATTAAGTGGTCATCTTCAGTTAGTTCATTCAGTTTATTTTTAAATTTGTGACTGAGGTTCACCATGATAACATGACATACAGCAGGTCTCGCTATCTGCCAGTCCAAGTCTTAATGATTTATCTGCCTGCTCTGGGTGTCCATTCTACTGCTATTGATTATGGCAGCTCAGTCTATTTGTGTGTTCATTCGTTACTGTTGACTGTATTTCTATTCTTCTTCCAAGTGGTTACTTGAACAAGTTTATTCTGCCCAGTCCTTACCAATTGCTCCTCTCTATCTATTCCCCCATTCACTGCACTGCAGACACTTTCAACCACTTTTTGTAATGTTGTTTACACTGTAAAAATATCTTGGTAATTATTTATCGATGAGCATTTTATTCTATATCCATCCTTTAACTTCAAACTTTATTAGTTTTTTTATACGTAATTATTTTTAATTATTGAATGTTGGTTTTTGTTGCATATCGGGTGCTGACTAACATACTACAGCAAGTTCCTAATAGAAACATAGAAACATAGAAAATAGGTGCAGGAGTAGGCCATTCGGCCCTTCGAGCCTGCACCGCCATTTATTATGATCATGGCTGATCATCCAACTCAGAACCCAGCCTTCCCTCCATACCCCCTGACCCCTGTAGCCACAAGGGCCATATCTAACTCCCTCTTAAACATAGCCAATGAACTGGCCTCAACAGTTTGCTGTGGCAGAGAATTCCACAGATTCACCACTCTCTGTGTGAAGAAGTTTTTCCTAATCTCGGTCCTAAAAGGCTTCCCCTCTATCCTCAAACTGTGACCCCTCGTTCTGGACCTCCCCAACATCGGGAACAATCTTCCCGCATCTAGCCTGTCCAATCCCTTTAGGATCTTATACGTTTCAATCAGATCCCCCCTCAATCTTCTAAATTCCAACGAGTACAAGCCCAGTTCATCCAGTCTTTCTTCATATGAAAGACCTGCCATCCCAGGAATCAATCTGGTGAACCTTCTTTGTACTCCCTCTATGGCAAAGATGTCTTTCCTCAGATTAGGGGACCAAAACTGCACACAGTACTCCAGGTGTGGTCTCATCAAGGCCTTGTACAACTGCAGTAGTACCTCCCTGCTCCTGTACTCGAATCCTCTCGCTATAAATGCCAGCATACCATTCGCCTTTTTCACCGCCTGCTGTACCTGCATGCCCACTTTCAATGACTGGTGTATAATGACACCCAGGTCTCGTTGCACCTCCCCTTTTCCTAATCGGCCACCATTCAGATAATAATCTGTTTTCCTATTTTTGCCACCAAAGTGGATAATACATATAAATGTACAGTATATGGCAAATAAAGTTGATCTAATTTCTCCCACTGTTTATTCTATTCCTATTTGTTCTGACTGTTCATCAGATTCCTATTCATCGAGTGATCACTCTGTTCCTAATTTCCCCAATTTCCTTTCCGTTTTCCTCCCCTAGTGCACTATTCCTCCCCCAGTGCACTACTATTCACTTCCACTCTCTACCCCATAGCTGCTCACTTCCAGGAAAACAAAAATCACAAGCATGGACAAGTCATATGACACTTTGAGCATAGATGTGCAGAGAGAAGCATTCTGACTGGTTGCCTCACGTCTGGTATGGAACCTTCAACACACAGGATCACAGGAGGCTGCAGAGTGTTGAAGACTCCGCCAGTTCCATCATGGCACAGCCCTCCCCTTCCTTGAGGACATCTTCTAGAAACAGTGCCTCAATAAAGCTGCATCCATCACCCTCACCATCACCATCTTCTCATTACTACCATCAGGGAGGAGGTTCAGGAGCCTCAAGACCCACACTCAAAGATATAGAAAGCTTCCTCCCCTCTGCCATCAGATTTCAGAGTGGTCCATGACCAGGACCTCATTCCTTTCTTTTGGCACTATTTATTTACTTTGTAATTCACAGTCATTTTATGACTTTACACTGTATGGCTGCTGCAAAGCAGCAACATTCCTGTCATGAGGTGGCGATAATAAACCTGATTCTGATTCTGATTCTCTGAGACCTTGGCAGATTTTCTACTGCAGTGACCTTTTCGAGCTTTACCTCCATATCCCACACACCAATCTGCATGTCGAATAAATGCCGTGACTCAGTGGACTAGAAAATTCCATCTATTCATCACACCCTGAGTGAAGAAATTCCCCCTTAGCCCTTAACAGCCTTTCACTTATTTTCAAAATGCTCCTCCTCGTTCTAAACCCTTTAATGAGGGAAATGTCTTTCCTTCATGTGGCCCATAAAGCAAGAACATAACATAAGAAATAGGAGCAGGAGTAGGTCATCTGGACCATTGAGCCTGCTCTGCCTTTCGATAAGATGATGGCTGGTCTTGCCATGGACTCATCCCCACCTACCTGTTTTTTCCTCATAACCCTTAATTCCTCTACTATGTAAAAATCTATCCAACCTTGTCTTAAATATGTTTGCTGAGGTAGCCTCCACTGCTTCATTGGGCAGAGAGTTCCACAGATTCACTACTCCCCGGAAAAAGCAGTTCCTCCTCACCTCCATCCTAAATCTACTCCCCCGAATCTCGAGGCTATGTCCCCTGGTTCTTACCTCACCTACAATTGGAAACAACTTACCTGCCTCTATCTTATCTATCCCTTTCATAATTTTATGTTCCTGTAAGATTTCCTCTCATTCTTCTGAATTCCAGCAAGTACAATCTCAGGCTACTCAGTCTTCTCCTCATGGTCTAATCCCCTCGTCTCTGGAATCAATCTGGTGAACTTCCTCTGCACCGCCTCCAAAGCCATTATGTCCTTCTTCAAATAAGCAGACCAGAACTGCATGCAGTGCTCCAGGTGCAGCGTCATCTGTACCTTGTACAGCATAACCTCCCTGCTCTTAAATTCAATCCCTCTAACAATGAAGGCCAACATTCTATTTGCTTTCTTGATAGCCTGCCGCACCTGCAAACCAACCCTTTGTGATTCATGCACAAGCACTCCCGAGTCCCTCTGACCAGCAGCATGCTGGAAATTTTTTTACCATTTAAATAATAATCTGCTCTTTCATATTTCCTTCCAAAGTGGATGACCTTGCATTTACCAACATTGCACTCCATCTGCTAGACCCTTGCCCACTCACTTAACCTATTGATAGCTCTCTGCAGACTCTCCATATCTTCTGCACAATTTGCTTTTCCACTCAATTTAGTATCATCAGCAAACTTAGATACACTACACTCGGTCCCCTCTTCCAGATTGTTAATGCATTTCATTAACAATTGAAAGCCCAGCACTGATCCTTGTGGTACACCACTCACCACTGATTGCCAACCAGAGTAACACCCATGTATCTCAACTCTGTGGTTTCTATTAGTTAACCGATTCTCTATCCATGCTAATACATCACCCCCAATTCTATGCATCCTTATCTTATGGATAAGTCTTTTATGCAGCATCTTATTGAACTCCTTCTGGAAATCCAAATAAATAATGTTCATCTGTTCCCCTCCACAACTGCACTCATTATATCCTCAAAGAACTTCAATAAGTTTGTCAAACAGGACCAGCCTTTGCTGAATCCATGCCTGATGGATCCATTTCTTTCTAGATGCCTCATTATTTCTTCTTTAATGATAGCTTCAAGCATTTTCCCAACTACAGATGTTAAACTTACTGGCCTATAGTTACCTGCCTTTTGCCCACATCCTTTTTTTGAATAGTGGTGTAACATTCACCTTCTTCCAATCTGCTCAGAGTCCAGAGAATTTTGGTAAATTATCACCAAAGCCTCTACTATATTCTGCCATTTCTTTCAGTACCCTGGGATGCATTCCATTAGGACCAGGGGACTTACCTATTTTTAGGCCCACAAGTTTATTCAGCACGACCTCTTTAGTGATAGCTATTGGATTGAGGTCCTCACCTCCCATCGCATCCATATCATATCTCTTCGGCATGTTAGATGTGTCCTCCACTGTGAACACTGACACAAAATTGTCATTTTGAAAGCCTCTGCCATTTCCTTATTACCCAATATCAGTTCTCCCTTCTCATCCTCCAAGGGACCTACATTCACTTTAGCCACCCTTTTCCGCTTCATATAGTTATACAAACTTTTACTATCCGTTTTTATATTTTGTGCTATTTATTTTCATAATCCTATAGAATATAAGTCCTTAGATAAAAAAGTTAAAAGCTGATGTCAAAAAGCCAAAGAAGAATGGTTAAACCAGGAATGTGAGCAAATCCCTATTACTGATCCAAAAAGGTTACATCAACAAATCAAGAATATCACTGGTAAAAAGCTCCTCTGTTCTTCAGGTGGATCTTTGAAAGCAAAGGACGGTACCATTATCATGGAAAAAGATGAGATTATGAACAGATGGACTGAGTATATTCAGGAATTGTTTGAAGACGATTGAAGCGATAAACCAGAAATTAAGAAAAACATTGAAGGTCCAAGTATTTTAAAATCTGTAGTTCATAATGCAATAAATAAGATGAAGAAAGGAAAGGCAGCAGGTCCTGATGAATTAGTAATAGAACAAATTATTGCCCTTGAAGATTGTGGAATTGAAAAACTTACTGATTTAATCAATGATGTTTATGAGACTGGAATAATACCAGAAGAGATGAAAAAATCAGTACTTATCACTCTTCCTAAGAGACCTGGAGCAATAGAATGTGAATTACATAGGACTACAAGTTTAATGAGTCATATCACCAAGATACTTCTAAGAATTTTGATGACAAGAGCTAAAAGTCAGATACAAGCTGAAACAGGCAAAGAACAATGTGGTTTTGTGAAAGACAAAGGTACAAGAAACGCAATATTGATGTTAAGGATACTATCAGAACAAGCTATTCAAGTGCGAAAAGATTTGTTTGTTTTATCGACTACACAAAAACATTTGATAAAGTGAAAAACAATAAGTATTTGAAATATTACCGAAAACTCTCGATCTAGATTCGAAAGACCTCCGCCTAATCAGAAATCTGTACTGGGAACAAACTGCCGCTGTAAGAATAGATGGAGAAGTGAGTCAGTTTACGAAAATCAAGAGAGGAGTTAGACAAGGGTGTGTTTTCTCCCCTGATTTATTTAATGTGTACAGTGAAACAATATTACAAAAAATAAGAGACATCTTGGGAATCAAAGTTGGCGGTGAAAACATCAATAATTTCAGATATGCAGATGACCCTGTATTAATTGCAAGTACAGAGGAAGAACTACAAAACTTAATTGATATAATTGTTGAAGAAAGTGCAAAAATGGGTCTATCTATCAATTGCAAAAAGACAGAATGTATGGTGATATCCAAAAAGAAGGAGAATCCTATCTGCAGGCTGAGAATAAATGGGGAAGACATAAAACAAGTAAAGAACTTTTGCTACTTAAGAAGCTGGGTGACATCAGATTGCATGACTTGGACATCAAAAGAAGAATAGGGATGGCAAAAGACACCTTTATGAGAATGAAGAGTATACTGACCAATACTAAACTAGGCCTGACAACCCGCCTCAGAGTACTGAAATGTTATGTTTATCCAGTTATGTTATATGGCTCAGAATGTTGGACAATATCTAGTAACATGAGGAAATGAATTGTAGCAGCAGAAATGTGGTTTTTGAGGAGGATGCAAAGAATATCATGGACAAAACGAATATCTAACAAGGATGTCATGAACAGAGCAAACACAAAAAGAGAAATAATGTATGAGATCATGAAAAGGCAACGTAACTTTATTGGACATGTAATTAGGAAAGAGGAGTTAGAATGCACGGTAATTATGGGAAAGATTGAAGGGAAGAAAGCAAGAGGAAGGCAAAGACAAATGATGATGGAGACAGCAGCCAGAGAACTGGAAATGAATACCAATGAATTGATCCACTTGACCCGAAACAGGAGTGTGTGGGCCATGGCAGTCAAAACTCAAACTGGGCATGACACCTGATGATGATGATGATGATTTTCATAATTTATCTTCCCTTTCTTTATTGCTCACTTAGTGGTTCTTTGTTGCTTTTTAGAGTCTTCTCAATCTTCCAGTTTCCCACTACTCTTAGTAACTTTGTACACACGAGCTTTTTGGTTTGATAGCTTCTTTTATTTCCTTAGTTGTCCAAGGCTGGCTTTCCCCACCCTTACTGTTCTTGCTTTTAACTGGAGTATACTTTTGTTGAGCACCATGAAAAATTTCTTTGAAAATCTTCTAGTGTTCTTCAACCGTCCCACCATATAGCTTGTGTTCCCAGTCTACACTAGCCAAATCCTCCTTCATCCCACTGTAGTCTCCATTGTTTAGACATAATTCACTGGTTTTAGATTGAACTATTACACCCTCCATTTGTATGAGAAACTCAGTCATACTGTGATCACTCTTTTCAAGGGGATCCCAAACTATAAGATCACCAATTTTACCTGACTCATTGCACAGGACCAAATCTAAGATAGCACGTTCCTTCGTAGGTTCGGTAACATGCTGTTCAGGAAAGCCATCACAGATGCATTCTATGAAGTCTCCTCAAGACTGCTTTGACCAACTTGATTCACTCACTCTATGAGCAAGTTAAAGTCCCCCATGATAACTGTTGCTCCATTCTTACATGCTTCAGATATTTCTGTTTATTGCCTGTGCCACTGTAACGTTATTATTTGGTGGACAATAGGCAACTCCCACCAGTGATTTTTTTTCCCCTTTACTATTCCTAATCTCTACCCAGATGGATTCAACATTCTGCTCCTTATATCTTATATTATCTCTCACCATCGCCCTTAATTAAGCGCGCTTCCCCAACTCTATCCTTCTGTATTACATGGTATCCTTGGATATTTATTTCCCAATCCTCTCCATCTTGCAACCACGTCTCTGTAATGGCCACTAAATCATACCTCTTTGTACTGATTTGTGCCACAAGTTCACTGACCTTGTTTCAAGTACTACGGGCATTCAAATGAAGTGTTCTTACACTCATTGTGCTTTTAAAATTTTGTAATCTTCTACTCTTTTGTACTTGATTTTTCTTCACTCCACTTTTACTTTTCTCCCTTGCTTTTTTCTTTATCTTTATCCACACTTTTCTCTTTTACTTTATCCATACTTCTCCAATCTGTTGAACCCACATCCCTGCTATTTAGTTTAAAGCCCTATCCACAGCCCTAGTTATGTGATTCGCTGGGATCCAGGTTCCTTCACAGTTCAGGTGGAGTCCGTCCCATTGCTACAGCTCCCTCCTTCCTCAATACTGGTGCCAATTTCCCATGGATTGAAACCAACTTCTCCCACACCAATCCTTGAGCCACGCATTTAACTCTCTAATCTTCTTGACCCTACGTCAATTTGCACGTGGCTCTGGTAGTAATCCAGAGATTACCATCTTTTTGGTTCTGTTTTTTTAATTTAGTCCCTAGCTGCTTAAATTCCCTCAGCAGAACCTCCTTCCTCATTCTACCTATGTCATTGGTACCCACATGGACCACGACAACTGGATCTTTCCCCTCACACTGCAAATTCCTGTGCAGGTCAGATGAGATGTCCTGGACCCTGGCACCAGGCAGGCAACACAGCCTTTGGGATGATCTATCCTCATGACAGAAAACCTTATCTATTCCCCTGACTATACTATCCCCAATTACCACCATTTCTCTTCTCTTCCCCCTCTTGAATGAACTACGGTGCCACAGTTAGATTGCTCATCCTTCCTACAGCCCCACTCTCATCCACACAGGGAGGAAGAATCTCAGACCTGTTGGACAAGCTCAAGAGCTGAAACTCCTCCAGCACTGTCTCTTAAATCCCACGTCCCATCTCAGTCACATCACACCCTCTTGTCCCTGACCACAGAATGAATTTGAGAAAGCTAATCCAATGGGTGTAACTGCCTCCTGAAACAATGTGTCCAGATAACTCTCACCCTCCCTGATATACTGTAGTGTTTGAAGCTCAGATTCCAGGTCATCATCTTTGAGCCTGAGTTCCTCGAGCAGCCAACATTTGCTGCAGACGTGGTCACCAGGAACCACAATGGGGTCCACCAGCTCCC
Source organism: Mobula hypostoma (assembly GCF_963921235.1). Taxonomy (NCBI): domain Eukaryota; kingdom Metazoa; phylum Chordata; class Chondrichthyes; order Myliobatiformes; family Myliobatidae; genus Mobula; species Mobula hypostoma. The sequence goes on along the minus strand of NC_086110.1, from coordinate 10,873,336 downwards.
ACATCATGCAGCTACAGCACATCACCTGATCCTGCATCATTCCTACTTTATTTAATTACCTGTAACTTAGTGACTTTCTACTCAACCACTACAAAAGCCTTACTTGCTACTTACTGTGCCTCATTGCCAAAACCCGTTGAGACAAAACCTCAAGTTCCCACTCCTACACTGATCCACTCACACAATGGCCGCTCCGCTTTTACCCTCCCTTACTTTTATTTGCTCCTGCTAATGAATCGCAAATCGATTGGTCCGCCACTAATGCGCCGAGCCCCGTGAAACGCTTCTTTTTTAAACTCTTCTCCCCGACCTCCTGAAAGCGCTCTCTCTGTGAATCGATTGGTCTGTCACTAATGCAGTCTGCTTAGTCCAAGAAATTGAAGTATTTTATATGTTTCAATGAGATCTCCTCTTATTCTTCTGAATAACAAAGACTAAAATCACAGTCTACTCCATCTCTTCCCATACAGCAATCTGCCATCTCTGGAATCAGTCAGAAATTTGTTAAACTTAGCAGCAGTGGTACAATGCCATACATAACATAGAAGAAGAAGGAAAATAAATAAATAAATAAAACTATCAATCAATTACAGTATACATATATTGACTAGATTAAAAATTGTGCAAAATCAGAAATAATATATATCTTAAAAGTGAGGTAGTGTTAAAGGGTTCAATGTCCATTTAAGAATCGGATGGCAGAGGGAAAGCAGCTGTTCCTGAATTGCTGAGTGTGTGCCTTCAGGCTTCTGTACCTCCTACCTGATGGTAACAGTGAGAAAAGGGCACGTCCTGGGTACAGGAGGTCCATAATAATGGACACTACCTTTCTGAGACACCTCGGGATTCTTTGCTGATGATTCTCTGTCATGTGCACCCTCCCTTTGAGAAGGAGACCAAATCTATAGTCAATACTCTAGATGCAGATTCCTCAAGGCCCTGTACAACTCCTTTTTGGCTGTGCTTCAATCCTCTCATGACAAAGGTTAAGGCATCCTAATTGCTAGCAGCACCTGCATGTTGGCCATCAGCAAATCATATACAAACACCAAAGTCAATACAGTCAATGAACCACTGACCATATCATCCCCCAATTCCCATGATAATACCCCTGACCCTAAATAATCTCACAGGACATCACCGAGGGGGAAGATTGGTTTCCTCATCCTTGACAAATTTGGGAACAGCATAGGACAGGCTAATACACTGGAACATGCTCTTTCTTTCTTTTTCTTTTCAAATCTTTTTATTGTTATATACAGGAAAAATAACATGAGTACATCGAAGTAACAACACTTACAATGCCTCAAAATAAGCATTATCTTAAAGATTGAAAAACAAAATTTGTGATAACAAAAAAAACCTACTAAGCAGAAAAGTGAGAAAAAAAAAGAACTCATTAGGTGTACAACCCCGGAGTCATGCGTCATACAAAAAGCTTCTAAAAATAAACATCAAACTGCCAGCCAGAAAAGAAAATATACTAAAAAAATTTACAGTTAGATCGTGGAAAAATTATATCAATTAACTCAAATGATAATAACGAGCAAATGAGCCCCATCTTTTCTCAAAATCAAATAAAGGTTCAAAGGTTCAACTTCTAATTTTCTCCAAACTAAGACATAGCATCACTTGAGAGAACCATTGTGACAAAGTGGGAGCTGATGTATCCTTCCACTTCAGCAAAATGGCCCTTCTAGCTATCAATGTAACAAATGCAATAACATGTTGGTCAGACACAGAAATACCATGAATATTTTGAGGAACTATTCCAAAGAGCACAGTTAATTTATTAGGTTGTAAATTAATTTTAAGTGCTTTAGAAATTGTTGAGAAAACCGACTTCCAGAACTGTTCCAATATAGAACAAGACCAAAACATATGTGTCATTGTAGCTATCTCAGTTTTACATCTATCACAATGACTATCAACATTGGGAAAGATTTTAGAAAGTCTCTCTTTTGTCAAATGATAATCATGTACAATTTTAAATTGAATCAATGAATGGCTATCACAAATTGAAGAAGAGTTAACCAACTTCAATATCCGCATCCAATCCTCCATCATAAAAGTCAAATTAAGTTCCTTTTCCCAATCCTGCTTAATTTTAGATAAAGGACGTTTATCCCATTGTAATAATAAATTATAAATTCTTCCAATAGAACCCTTAATCAAAGGATTCATACTCATAATCGTATCTGACAGGTCAGCCTCCAATATGTAAGGAAAATTACTTAAATATTTTTGTAAAAAATATCTAACTTGAAGGTATTGCAGAAAGTGTGAATATGAAAGAGAATATTTATCAATTAATTGTTCAAAAGACATCAATCTATCTTCTTTAAATAAACCCAAAAAAGAATTAATACCTTTATTTTTCCAAAGTAAAAATATTGGATCACTCAAAGAAGGCTCAAGAAAGTAATTTCGGTAAATTAAACTACAAAGTTTAAATTTTTTAAGATTAAAAAAATTGCGGAACTGGAGCCAAATTTGTAAAGAATACTTAATCACAGGATATAGGTTTAAATTAACAAATTTACTTAATTGCATAAGTAAAGGAGCTCCCAATAACAAGGTTAAATAAAACTGTTTTACAACTTTCAGTTCCAGGTCTACCCAAATTGGCCGATCACTTTTATCAAACTAGTATAACCAAAAAGACATATATCACACATTAACAACCCAATAATACATTCTTAAAATTAGGCAAAGCAAGACCTCCATCCTTTTTCAATTTTTGTAAGAACATGTTCTGAGAACAGCATAGGACAGGCTAATATACTGGAACATATTGTGAGAACAGCATAGGACAGGCTAATATACTGGAACATATTGTGAGAACAGCACAGGACAGGCTAATATGCTGGAATATATTGTGAGAACAGCATAGGACAGGCTAATATACTGGAACATATCAACATTAATAAAGTGTACATGCAGGAGCTTTTGATAAACATTAGGATAGATAAGTTCCTGAAACCTGATGGAATATGCCCCAGGTTACTGTGGGACGTGAGAGGAGAGATTGTTGCACCTTTGGTGATGATCTTTACATCCTCACTGGCCACAGGAGTGGTACCAGAGGATCGAGGGTACCTCCTTCATTCAAGAAAGGTAGTAGGGATAATCCTGGGAATTATAGACCAGTAAGTCTTTCTTTAGTCACATGACTAGCTACGTTGATGAGCAAACTATTGGAGAGGATTCTTAGAGACAGGGTGTACGAGCATTTGGAGAAACATAGGCTGATTACGATTAGTCAGCACGGCTTGTGGGGGCAGGTCATGTCTCACAAGTCTGATTGAATTTTTTGAGGAAGTGACAAAATTAGTTGATGAAGTGGATGTGGTGTATATGGATTTCAGTAAAGTGTTGGACAAGGTAGGTTGATTCAGAATGTCAGGAGGCATGGGATCCAGAGAAATTTGGTTGTATGGATCCAGAATTGGCTTGCCCACAGAAGGCAGAGGTTGGTGCATGTTCTGCGTGGAGGTCAGTGACTGGTGGTGTTCTACAGGGTCTGTTCTGGGACCCCTGCTCTTTGTGATTTTATAAATGGCTTGTGTGAGGGAGTGTGTTAGTAAATTTCCATATGAAACAAATGTTGGTCGTGTTGAGGATAGGGTTGAAGGTTGGCGTAGAGACATTGAAATGATGCAGAGCTGGGCTGAGAAATGACAGATGGAGTTAAATTTGGGTAAGTGTGAAGTGATACACTTTGGAAGGTCAAACCTGAAGGCAGAATACAGCATTAATGGCAAGATTTTTAGCAGTGTGGAAGAACAGAGAAATCTTGAAGTCAATGTCCATAAGTCTCTCAAAGTTACACACAGGTTAATCTGCTGGTTAAGAAGGTGTGTGGTGTGTTGGCCTTCATTAGCCAGGGGGTTGAGCTCAAGAGCCGTGAGGTAATGTTGCAGCTCTGTAAAACATCGGTTATACTATACTTCATTGTGCTCAGTTCTGGTCGCCACATTGTAGGAATGAGGTGGAAACTTTAGAGAGGGTTCAAAGAAAATTTACCAGATGTTGCCTGGATTAGAAAGCATGGATTATGAGGAAAGGCAAGCCAGGGCTTCTCTCTTTGGAGCAAAGGAGAATAAGAGATGACTTGACAGAGATGTGAAAAAATGATAAGAAGCATTGATAGAGTGGACAGCCAGAGCATTTTTCTCAGGGTGAAGATGGCTAATGGTTGAGGAATAATTTTAAGGTGATTGGAGGAAAGTATAGTGGGGATATCAGAGGTTGTTTTTTTCCACAGAGTGAGTGATACGTGCCTGGAATGCTCTGTTACTGGTAATGTTAAAGGCAGATACTTAGGAGACATCTAAGGGGGATTTAGATATGCACATGGATGAAAAAAAAATGGAGGGTCATGTGGAGGTAAACGTTAGATTGATCCTAGGAGTAGGTGTAAAGGTCAGCATGACATTGCGGGCAAAAGGGCCTGCACTGTGCTGTGCTATTGAATGTTTTATGTCCCACCATGCCCCCTCCCAAGTATACCAACATTTCTACAAAAAGTATCAATTCTGCTCTCCCGGCCTCTCATTGAACACTTCCCATGCTCCCAGCTAGGATCCCAATAATCTCCCCACCTCCAAATACTGACTTCCCATGTACCATCCGTACCACCTACTCAACCCATACTCCCACCCTCACCCATCCCCAATGCTGGGACCCATTCTAGTCAGATCTATGGGCATCCTCAGGAGAAGGAGGACAAGTGACACAGTTTCGAACATTTAGATATGCAACATAGGTTTTAGACATTGAGCCAACAAACAAAACAATGTTGGCTTGTCTCATCCTAGATATACAACATAGATTTTAGACATTGAGCCAATAAACAAAACAGCGTTGGCACACCTCATCCGAGTGTGCATGAGAATTTCGACGGACTCAAGTTTGTTTGCATTTTAACTTGTTCCATTCCACTGTAAAATGAAAGGCACAGAACTATAGGCATAGACAGAATCACTGCATACAATCTCTGTAAATTAAACTCATATAATAGTTATAAAGAAACCATTATACTGTTAATAGCTACAAAACTGGTTGGCAAAACCGAGCTGTGAGAAAGATACTAATATCTGTGAATAATCTGTGAAAATTTGAGCTTATCCGCTTGTGCAGGAAACATGGAAAAGAAGTAGTTTTTCCATCAGTGAGCATTAGTAAACGCGAGTTGACAGAAGAAACTGGATATGCTTTTGCATGAAATCAAAAATGTGAATGTATGGGCAGGATCCTTAACAGTATGGCTGAACAGAGAGATCTTGGGGTCCAAGTTCATAGCTCTTTGCATGTGGCTTCGCAGGTCAATAAGGTGGTTAAGAAGGCTTATGGAATGTTTGCTTTTATTAGTAGAGGCGTTGTTCAAAAGTTAGAAGGTTATATTGCAGCTTTATAAAACTCTGGTTAGGCCACATCTAGAGTATTGCATGCAGTTCTGGTCACCCCACTGTAGGAAGGATGTTGAGGCTTTGGAGAAGGTGCAGAAGAGGTTTAGCAGGATGCTGCCTGGTTTAGAGGGCATGTGCTATCACGAGAGGCTGGATAAACTTGGGTTGTTTCCTCTGGAGTGGAGGCTGAAGGGAGATCTGATAGAGGTTTACAAGATTATGAGAAGTATAGATAGAGTGGACAGAGAGTATCTGTTTCCCAGGGTTGAAATATCTAGGGGGACATGGACTGAAGATGAGAGGGGGAAGGTTCAAAGGGGATGTGCGGGGTAATTTTTTTTAACTCGGAGAATCATGGATGCCTGGAATGTGTCGCCTGGTATGATGGTAGAGGCAAATACACTGGAGGCTTTTAAGAGACATTTGGATAGTCACATGGATGTAAGGAAGATGGAGGGATATGGACATGGTGTAGGTAGGAGGGATTAGTGTTTGCGTGTTTTTGATTTGCTTTTTAGCTGGTTTGGCACAACATTGAGGGCCAAATGGCCTGTTCCTGTGCTGTACAGTTCTGTGTTTTATGTTCTATATTCTATGGGAATAAGAAGAAATTAGAAAGGCACATTCTACATATGTCTTTAAAGCATAGAGAATGGGATACATGAGTGAGACTGTCTCACTGCCATTCCACAGAGATTCCACAAAGAAAAGCTTACAAAAGTTTCAAAATACTAGGTAATGATAGAGATCTAGAAAATTATAAGGCTAGCAGGAAGGAGCTTAAGAATGAAATTAGAAGAGCCAGAATGGTCCATGAGAAGGTCTTGGTGAGCAGGATTAAGGAAACCTCCCAAGGCATTCTACAAGTATGTGAAGAGCAAGAGGATAAGACGTGAGTGAATAGGACCAATCAAGTGTGACAGTGGAAAAGTGTGTATGGAGCCGGGGGAGATAGCAGACATACTTAATGAATCATTTGCTTCAGGATTCACGACGAAAAGGGCTTTGGCGATTGTAGGGGTGACTTTCAGCGGACGGAAAAGCTTGGGCATATAGACATTAAGAAAGAGGATGTGCTGGAGCTTTTGGAAAGCATCAAGTTAGATAAGTCACCGGGACCGGACGAGATGTACCCCAGGCTACTGTGGGAGGTAAGAGAGGAGATTGCTGAGCCTCTGGCGATGAACTTTGAATCATCAATGGGGACGGAAGAGGTTCTGGAGGATCGGAGGGTTGCAGATGTTGTTCCCCTATTCAAGAAAGAGAGTAGAGATAGCCCAGGAAATTATAGACCTGTATGTCTTACTTCAGTTGTTCATAAGTTGATGGAGAAGATCCTGAGAGACAGGATTTATGAACATTTGGAGAGGCATAATATGATTAGGAATAGTCAGCATGGCTTTGTCAAAGGCAGGTCGTGCCTTACGAGTCTGATTGAATTTTCTGAGGATGTGACTAAACATATTGATGAAGGTCGAGCAGTGGATGTAGCATATATGGATTTCAGCAAGGCATTTGATAAGGTATTCCATGCAAGGCTTATTGAGAAACTAAGGAGGCATGGGATGCAAGGTCACCTTGCTTTGTCAATCCAGAATTGGCTTGCCCACAGAAGGCAAAGAGTGGTTGTAGTTGGGTCATATTCTGCGTGGAGGCCGGTGACCAGTGGTGTGCCTCAGGGATCTGTTCTGGGACCCCTACTCTTTGTGATTTTTATAAATGACCTGGATGAGGAAGTGGAGAGATGGGTTAGTAAATTTGCTGATGACACAAAGGTTGGAGGTATTGTGGATAGTGTGGCGGGCTGTCAGAGGTTACAGTGGGACATTGATAGGATTCAAAATTGGGCTGAGAAGTGGCAGATGGAGTTCAACTCAGATAAGTGTGAGGTGGTTCATTTTGGTAGGTCAACTATGATGGCAGAATATAGTATTCATGGTAAGACTCTTGGCAGTGTAGAGGATCAGAGGGATCTTGGGGTCTGAGTCCATAGGACACTCAAAGCTGCTGTGCAGGTTGACTGTGTGGTTAAGAAGGCATATGGTGCATTGGCCTTCATCAACTGTGGGGTTGAGTTTAAGAGCCGAGAAGTAATGTTACAGCTTTATAGGACCCTGGTCAGACCCCACTTGGAGTACTGTGCTCAATTCTGGTCACCTCACTACAGGAAGGATGTGGAAACTGTAGAAAGGGTGCAGAGGAGATTTACAAGGATGTTGCCTGGATTGGGGAGCATGCCTTATGAGAATAGATCGAGTGAACTTGGCTTTTCCTCCTTGGAGCAATGGAGGATGAGAGGTGACCTGATAGAGCTTTATGAGATGATGAGAGGCATTGATCATGTGGATAGTCAGAGGCTTTTTCCCAGGACTGAAATGGCTAACATGAGAGGGCATAGTTTTAAGGTGCTTGGAAATGGGTACAAAGGAGATGTCAGGGGCAAAATTTTTTACACAGAGAGTGTTGGTGAGTGTGTGGAATGTGCTGCTGGTGACGGTGGTGGAGATGGATATGATAGGGTCTTTTAAGAGACTCCTGGATAGGTTAGATTATTAGATTATGAAGACACGCAGTCCCCTTTTATTGTCATTTAGTAATGCATGCATTAAGAAATGATACAATATTTCCTCTGGTGTGATATCACAAAACACAGGACAGACCAAGACTGAAAAACTAACAAAACCACATAATTATAACATGTAGTTACAACAGTACAACAATACCATAACTTGATGAAGAAGTCCATGAGCACAGTAAAAGTTCAAAGTCTCTCAGAGGTCCCACATCTCACGCAGATGGGAGAAGGAAGAAAAACTCTCCCTGCCATACCCGACCACAGTCCGACTCTGAGTCATCTGTAAACTTCAAGCTCTGATCAGCTGTCCGACACCGAGTACTGAGCGCCATCTCTGTCCGAATGATTTGACCTCCATCTCGGTCGCCAACAGCAGGCAAAGCCGGGGATTTTGAGTCCTTCCCTCCTAAAGATTCCCGACCCCGCAGTAACGACAGCAGCGAACGAACATTTCAGAAATTTTTCCAGATGTTCCTCTGTGCTTTCACGTCCGTCTCCATCAAACCAGAATTGTCTGCGGCCCCCATTTAACGGATACGATTATCATTTTTCACCAGAGGGCTGCACACATGGAGCTTGGAAAAATAGAGGGCTATGGGTAACCCTAGGTTAGGTAACCCTTGGAGAGCTCCTTGCGTACAGTTTCAGAGTCTAAATTCTGGAAGGACTTTTTCAGCATCGTTTATTGACCTGAAACATTGAATGATTGCTCATTCCACAGATTCAGTGTGACTGGCTAAGTTCTTCCAGCTTTTCTGTTTGTGTGCCATGGTTGAAGCATTTTCTGAGAGGAAATGGTGAATGAACTGTTTTTCGGCAGCAACAGTTTACCACCTAGCATTTTGATTGCTTTTCATCTGGCTTTAGATTCATATTAATTACAGCCTCTTGCTTTCCAGAGAACATAAATCAAAGCCTTATTTATAAGTAACTTTCTAGAATCTCCCTGTTGAGAAATGTTCAAATATTTCTAAAAATCTTTCAGGTTCATTGACATAACATTGTTCCAATATTTCACATACACAACAAAACAAAAAATGTCATTTGTTTCCAAGACTCAGGAAGATTCATTACTTTAAATATTCCTCCTATTTTGTAATAAGTCCTATGCCAGTTTTGTGTGTTCTGAATATTTGTGGTAAGAGAGCCTGACTCTGCTAACAGCTCCTAACCTGACATTACAGCATTGCATTCAGTGGAGGAGAGAATGCAGCAGGCTGTGGAGACTTTGCATGATGACCTGGGAGAAGTTAAAATGAATCTGAAAGATATCCAACGTATAATGGAGGCCTGTGAGTATACAACGGAAAAACAACAATGCGCTCAGCACATTCATTTATTTAGGTTCTCAGTCTCACAAGGCAGTTAATATGTCACACAGTACATCTGAGTCCACAGCCAGTCAGGTAATTTATCTATAGCCAATTGTCCTTGAGCATACAAGTTATCCTCTTAACTACGACAATCGTTTTGGGTGAAGACTCTCTGCTGTGCATTAGTCACTACCCAGACTCTAGAGTTATAGATACAACAAGTCTTTCATTTAATCAACACAAGTATGCAGTGGAGCTTCTCCAGTCGTTAGAATGGACTGATCTTTATACACTACCAAAGACACTGTTGTTAGACTTGCACCCTAAGGCCCTTCTCTGCATAAATGTTCCTAAAGTCCCTGCCATTTAGTCTACATGTCCTACCAAAAATTAACATCTCAAAGCGCATTATCTCATACTTATCTGGACTAAGTTCCATCGGCCACCATCGTGCCCAAAATTTCCAGCTGATCTGTGTCTTACTGTATCCATATCCAACCTTCTTTGTTATCTACAACCACACCAATTTTTGTGCCATCTGCAAACTTACCAATCTGATCAATTATAGTCTCATCCAAGCCATATTACAAACAACAAAGGTCCCATTGGGACATGACTTGTTATATACTTCAAGTAAGAGAAACACCCAACCATCACTACCCTCTGCCTTGTATCAACAAGACAGTTCTGGATCCAGTTAGCCAACACATCTGGAGTCCCTTACGTTTTAACCTTCCAGCTTAACATTTGGGACCTTGTCAAAAGTCTTATTGAATTCAATGCAAACTGCATCTACTGTACTGCCTTAATCAATTTTCTTAGTCACCTTCTCAAACAACATAATCAGATTTTTGAGACTTAATTTCTTCTATACAAACCCAAGCTGAATCCTTCTAATCTTTCCGTGTCTTTCCAAGTGAAAGTAAATCCAAATCTTCTCCAACATTCTCCCTGCTGCTGATGTAAGGTCGATTGTTCTGCAGTTCCTTATCCTAATGCCTCTCTAAATAAAGAAACAACATTAACTAACCTCCAGCCTTCTGGTACCTTGCCTTTGTCTACTGAAGATGTAAAAATCTCCAGCAGAGCCCCAGCAATCTTCTCTTAACATTCTGATCTAATTCCAAAAGTTATGGGGATTTATCCACCCTAATGTTGTGATATTTATAACACTTCCTCCTTCCTGATGCATATGTGTTCCAGAGTATCATTCTACCCCTCACAAGCTGCCATCCTCCACGTGCTTCGCCTTGGTGTCTCCCGATAAGAAGTACTCATTTATGGCTTTGTTCATACCCTCTGGCCCCACACAAAGATTACTAATTTGGTTATAATGGGGCTTACTCTCTCTTTCGTTACTCTCTCACTTCTAATATATTTTTCCCTTTAACCCTACTTGCCAAGGTCATTTCATTGCCCCTTTTTGCCCCCCTAATTTCCTTCTTCTGTCTTATATCCTCCGTTTTAGAATTACGGAGCATACATGCAGCTTATAATTAGCCGGTTTACCTTTTCAAGTCAACCTAGATAAAACAAAATGATACCAAGTAAGAATATTAATTGTATTTCTGTTTAATGTATTTCTACAGTTTACTTTCCTCCTACACATATCTAAGAGTCAAGTGTAACATAAATATAAGCCATAACAGCACATCAGTCAAGATGGCACCAGTGAGCATCAATTCCTCGGGTGACATCTTCCAGATAGTTAATAATTTCAGTTTTTCTATATCTTCTACTTACTTTGCTTTTGAAACCGCTGGAGCCTGTGACTTGCAGTCTGTAGTTCGATCGAGTGAGCCAGCACTCTGCTGTCCCTGAGAAAACTCCCAGAGAGACATGCAAGCACGAGCTACCACGAGGAGGAGCTCAGAGATGAGACCGAGGAGCCATAAATGATTATGTTTCTCGCTGTTTAAAATGTCAAGGGAAGTTGAAACATTGAGGCAAATGCAGAGAAGTGCAAGCGGTTCTCAGAGGGGCCACTGTTTCGAGCACTGCCCTCGGAGGAGACACTAGTTTGAGTCGTTTCCTTTGGAGAGGCCACTGGTTCAAGTCGCTGGGTCCTGATGCTCTTTGAGATTTTATGGAAATTTTGAGAGTTATGGATTGGACTGTGGTTCCTATTGGCTTCTTTCAGTTCTATGTTCCACAAGATCACAAGACAAAGGAGCAGAAGTAGGCCACTCGGCCCATCGAGTCTGCTCCGCAGCTCCCCCATGAGCTAAACTATTCACCCATCTAGTTCCAATTTCCGACTTTTTCCCCATATCCCTTGATACCCTGACTAATTAGATACCTGTCAATCTCCTTAAACACCCTCAATGATCGGGCCTCCGCAGCCATACGTGGCAACGAATTCCACAAATCCACGACCCTCTGGCAAAAAAAATTCTCCTCATCTCTGTTTTAACTGGGTACCCTCTAATTCTAAGACTATGACCTCTTGTCCTGGACTCACCCACCAAGGGAAACAACCTTTCCACATCTACTCTGTCCAACCCTTTCAACATTCGAAACGTTTCTATGAGATCCCCTCTCATTCTTCTATACTCTAATGAATACAATCCAAGAGCCGACAGACGCTCCTCATATGTTAGCCCCTGCATTCCAGGAATCATCCTCGTAAATCTCTGAACTCTATCCAACATCAGTACATCCTTTCTAAGATAGGGGGCCCAAAACTGCACACAGTATTCCAAATGAGGTCTCACTAATGCCCCATAGAGCCTCATCAACACCTCCTTGCTCTTATACACTATTCCTCTTGCCAACATAGCATTCGCTTTCCTTACCACCAATCCAACTTGGTGGTTAACCTTTAGGGTATCCTGCACGAGGACCCCCAAGTCCCTTTGCACTTCCGATTTTTGAATTTTCTCCCCATCTAAATAATAATCTGCCCAATTATTTCTTCTTCCGAAATGTACAACCGTACATTTGTCAACGTTGTATCTCATCTGCCATTTCCTTTCCCACTCTCCTAAACTGACTAAGTCTCTCTGCAACCTTTCCGTTTCTTCAACATTTCCTGCTCCTCCACCTATCTTGGTGTCATCCGCAAACTTGGCCACAAAACCATTTAATCCATAATCCAAATCATCGATATACAACGTAAAAAGAAGCGGCCCCAACACCGACCCCTGCGGAACACCACTAATAACCGACACCCAATCAGAATAGGATCCCTTTATTCCCACCCTTTGCTTTCTGCCTATCAGCCAATGCTCCACCCATTTCAATATCTTTCCTATAATTCCATGGGCTCTCATCTTATTAAGCAGCCTCATATGCGGCACCTTATCGAAGGCCTTTTGAAAATCCAAATACACAACATCCACAGCCTCTCCCTTGTCAATCTTATTCGAGGTTACCTCAAAAAATTCCAATAAGTTGGTAAGGCAGGATCTTCCCTTCATGAAACCATGCTGGCTTCGGCCTATCTTGTCATGCACCTCGAGGTATTTCATAAGCTCATCCTTGAGGATTGACTCCAATATCTTTCCAACCACCGATGTTAGACTAATAGGTCTGTAATTTTCTTTTTGCTGCCTCCTTCCTGTCTAAATTCTCTGCCACAGCAAACTGTTGAGGCCAGTTCATTAGCTATGTTTAAAAGGAAGTTAGATATGGCCCTTGTGGCTACAGGGGTCAGGGGGTATGGAGGGAAGGCTGGGTTCTGAGTTGGATGATCAGCCATGATCATAATAAATGGCGGTGCAGGCTCGAAGGGCCGAATGGCCTACTCCTGCACCTATTTTCTATGTTTCTATGTTTCTATGTTAAATAGCGGAACTACATTTGTGACCTTCCAGTCCTCTGGAACCATACCAGAGTCTATTGATTCCTGGAAGATCATTTCCAATGCTTCCACAATCTCCAAAGCCACCTCCTTCAGAACCCTTGGGTGCACCTCATCCGGGCCGAGAGACTTATCTATTCTTAGTCCACTTAGCTTCCCAAGCACTTTCTCTCTAGTTATCTTGACTGTACCTAATTCTATTCCCTGATACCTCTGGTTATCAGGTATATTGCTCATGTCTTCCACTGTGAAGACTGATGCAAAATACTCATTCAGTTCCTCCGCCATCTCTGTTATCCATTATAATTACTCCAGCATCATTTTCAATCGGTCCCATATCTACCCTTGTCACTCTTTTACTCTTCATATATTTAAAAAAACTCTTAGTATCCTTTTTTATGTTAATCGCCAACTTCCTTTCATAATTCATCTTTTCTTTCTTAATAACTTTCTTAGTTTCTTTCTGTAAGTTTTTGAAGGTCTTCCGGTCCTCATTTTTCCCACTAATTTTTGCTTCCTTGTACGCAGTTTCTTTTGCTTTTATTTTTGCCTTAACCTCTCTTGTTAGCCACGTTTGTGCCATTTTTCCATTCATGATTTTCTTTTTTTTTTTGGAATATATTTTTCCTGCATTTTCCTTATTTCTTGTAGGAATTTCATCCAATTCTGCTCTGCCGTCCCTCCATTTAGATTACTTTTCCAATTGACTTGGGCCAGTTCCTCTCTCATACCACTGTAATTTCCCCTGTTCCACTGAAATATCGATACACCTGATACCAGCTTCTCCTTTTCAAATTTGAAACTGAACTCAATCATATTATGATCCCTACTTCCAAGAGGTTCCTTTACCTCCAGCTCCCTAATTGCCTCAGGTTCGTTACACAGCACCCAATCCAAAACAGCCAGTCCCCTGGTGGGCTTCTGGACAAGTTGCTCCAAAAAGCCATCCTATAGGCATTCTACAAACTCTCTCTCCTGAGATCCATTACCTTCCCGACTTTCCCAATCCACTTTCATATTAAAATCCCCCATAATTATCTTGACATTGTCCTTCTGACATGCTTTTTCTATTTCCAGCTGCAACTTGTAGTCCACATCCCGACTGCTGTTTGGAGGCCTGAATATAACTGCTATTAGTGTCTTTTTACCCTTGCCATTTCTTAATTCTACCCATAAGGATTCTACCTCTTCTGATCCTATGTCCCTTCTTTCTATTGATTTGATATCGTTACTTACCATCAGGGCCACGCCACCTTCCTATCCTTCCTGTACACTGTGTATCCTGGGATATTCAGTTCCCAATCACATACATCATTTAGCCATGACTCGGTGATGGCCACAATGTCATACCTTTTAACCTGCAGCTGTGCAGCAAGGTCATCCACTTTATTTCTAATGCTGCGTGCATTTAAGTACAATACATTTAGATCGGTACCTGTTGCCACTTGTGCTATATATCTATTTTGCAGCAAATTATCCTGTATATTCACCGGCCTGTCCTTCTTACCATCTTTGCTGCACAGTATTGTTGACTTATTTCTATTTTCCTCTTCCTCGATCCTAACACCTTGGTTTCCTTCCCCTTGCCAACTTAGTTTAAACCCTCCCTAACAGCTATATTAAACAATCCCGCTAGGATATTAGTACCTTTTGAGTTTAGGTGTAATCCATCTTTTTTGTTCAAGTCATACCTTCCCCAAAATAGATCCCAATGATTCAAGAATTTGAAACCCTGCCCCCTGCACCAGTTACTTAGCCACACATTCATCCGCTTAATTTTGCTGTTCTTACCATCATTAGCGTGCAGCTCGGGCAGCAATCCTGATATTATTACTCTGGAGGTCCGGCTTTTCAATTTTCTTCCTAGCTCCCAGTAATCTTTCTTCAGGACCTCCTCTCTTTTTCTGTCTATGTCATTGGTACCAACATGTACCAAGACTTCCGGCTGCTCGCCCTCTCTCCTCAGCATACTCTGGACTCGATCTGAGACATCCCGTACCTTGGCACCAGGGAGGCAACACACCATCCGGGTATCCTTGTCCGGCTCGCAGAATCTCTTGTCCGTCCCCCTTACAATGGAGTCCCCTATAACTACCGCATTCTTTTCGTGTTCTCGCCCATTCCTTCTTGTTGCTGATTGGTGGGCTGGGGTTTTGGGGTTTGATGTCCTTGCTGTTGTTTCTCCTTGTGGGTGATCTGTCAGTTTTCGTGTGAGGGAAGGGCTGGGGGTGGTTTGGGGGTATGTTAGTTTTTTCTTTTGTGTGGGGGGTAATTGATATCTTTCAACTACTCCTATGGTTTTCTGTATTTTTGGGCTACCTGGAGAAGTCAAATCTCAGCATTGTATTCTGCATACATACCTGAATCACAAAATGAACGTTTGAACCTTTAATGTTGTGGTGTAAAGAACTCCAGGATTTCAATCCAACGATGGTGAAGGTTGACAAGTTGTGTCAAAGTACTGCACAAGAATGGTTGCATTTGCCTGGACTTGTGCTCTCATCTTTCGAGCTTTTGGAGATAATGATAGACTATTGAGTTGAGGGAGCAGCATCCTGCATATAACGTATTTGTCCTGGGAATATTGACCAAATTAGCAAAAGTATGAAGAACATGTTTTCCACTGGTTATCCAGGTCTGGTGTTGACGTGTCTCTCTTCTCTTGTAGACCAATCGAAAACTTCTGTTCACCCAGTGCAGGGAATTCTGGAATTAAACCCAGAGAGCATTGAAATAGAGAGCAAGCCCTTTCTGAAAACTAACAATTACAGATATTACAAAGGAACGTTGCACAAATTTCCAGTAGCCATTAAACGTTTTGTTAATGCTGGATCATCCAATGTGGAGTGAGTATGGATAACAAAACAGAATTGAGTTGAATTTAATGCTTCACACTCACAGGAATGCAAGGATTGATGGCTTGGTGCTTTCTTCCTTCCCCTACAGGAAAATACGCAATGTTTTTCACAAAGAGGCTGAGACCATGAAGCACTTTGAATCCCCAAATATCGTGCGAATTTATGGAATCTGCATTGATCAAAGGGGTAAGCTAGTCCCAGGCATGAATTTTTAATGAGTTCTCAGGAAAGAAGGATTTGGCTTTAAAAAGCACCTTTCACAATTCAGAACCTGCCAAAACACTTCACTGCCAACAAAGTAGTTTTGAAACGTAATTTTATAATTGTTGTAATTTGGGAAATTTAAATGAAAACTGTTTTGATTTTTGTTTGGGTGCTGTTTCCAACTGAAATCTCTTTCATTTATTACTTGCTTTCCAGCCCACCTATCTCATTTGACTGTGAAAATGAAGTTTAGAATTACCCCATTGGCTCATATGGATATTCAGGCATTCTAATATGCTGCTGCCTTAGTCCTTGCAGCATTAACATTCAGAACCATGGGCTAGATAGGAGATTAAAATCACTCATGGGCCAAGATCAGTGCAGCAGGAGGAGAGATTAAAGACACAGAGATTCATTAGCGCAGTTAGTCGGCAACTCTTACAACCCCACTGTTGTGTTATGATGAAGAGTGATCAAGATGAACTGTAGTCATTTGTATTTACTGCATTGCTATAGTAGCTTTTGGAATCTTGTCCTCCACGCCAGTTTCAACATAGCTAGTCATGTGACATTACATATCGTCCTCTTCCTCCATTTCATCAAGGTCTCCACCCTAATTAAATAGCAGGCAGGTTATGGGTGCTGTTAAGTCTCGGCTGGACTCCCCTGCCAAGTTACTGCTGTGCTGTTGTTGCTGGTTGTTGAGGTGTAAAGGAGGTTATCACTGGGACTACAATTTGTAGAAATCTTTATAAGAAGCTTCTTGATAGTGTTCCTTTAGTGTCGTTATGTCATGTCTCCCCCTTCTGCTCTGCTGAGAAATGAGCCTGAGGGATATCCCTGATAAATGGCACCTCTCCCCTGCTCCTCTCCCCTGCTCCTCTCCCCTGCTCCTCTCCCCTGCACCTCTTGCCTCTGTTGCTTCTCATGGCTCTCCCTGCTCCACTCCTCTGGCAGTGGCTGCCCTTGGTGGTATTGTAGGACCGTGTAGTGTGTAGCAGATGATGATGAAGTCACTCCATCTGTTTGGTTTGTACTGCCGTGCACCCCAGAACAGAAGGCAGCAGAATCTCATCTTGACAGGACCTCTGTTGCTCCTATTGTATCTGGCCACCGCCGCCTTACTTGGGAAGTGCAATTGTGTGAGTGGCAATGTTCATGTTGGCAAGATCCATCCCTCAGGTTTCCTGCTGACAGCAGAGTGTTCCCCTGAGTGTAAGAAAAGTAATAAAGTAGCGCCTTGTTCAACCATAACTGTTGTAGGTTGCACCCTGAAACTCTAGAACGTACCAGAAAGGGGAAATAATGAGTGTTGCTCAAAAGGTAACCTAATTAGGTGCATACTCGATCCCAGGAAAGTGTCAGAAGTGTCCATTAAAGATCTTCATTGAGTATTCTTTTTTCTGACAGAAACAAGTGCAAGGATGATTAGCCTGTGAAATATCATTTCACCAGCAAATCATCCTGTGAAAGGAAGTACAGAAGCCTTGGGTCCAGCATGGCCAGGTTCAGGGACAGTTATTACCCTACAGCCGTCAGAGTTCTTCCTGCACCAGAGTAGATAACTTCACTCACCTCAACTCTGAACTCATTCCATGACCTATGGACTCACTTTCAAAGACTGCAGAACTCAAGTTCCCAGTATTATTTGTTTATAATTATTATTGTATTTGCAGTTTGTCTTTTATAGACATTTAAATTCTACAGGGCTTTAAAAAGAGGGGCCAATTTGGAATGAAAAAGCAGATCACGGAATGCCACACTCGGGTACTAAACAATACTTAGCTCTGTATTCCCAGGTGGTAGATGAAATGGAAAGGATAAAAATAGAGAAGATAAGCAGCAGGTACATCAAACATGGATAACGCAGGTTCTAATATATTCCATTTGAGGAAGAAGGGTAAAATTATGGTTGCTCTCTGGACAAAGTCTTCAGATTTTGGTTCCTAATTCACACTCTAAAGCAGTGTCTACACGAGACTTAACAGAACAACCATGTGAATGGTTGCAAGGCTCAGGCCAGGGCAACACACTCACCCCAAGCTGGATCAATATAAACTGAGCTTTCAAATAAAATAAGATTTTATTGAGTCAGGAAGTACTTATAGATGGGACAAGCGCAACAGGATTCATAACACCAGCACACAAACCATGTTTAGTTTCTGTCCAGTCACCAAATCTCAGCAAGTCTCAGACTGATTGCCATACTGGTTTTCCCATCAGGTGCCACCCCTGAGTTCCTGATTGTGATGGAGTATTGTGAGCTGGGGTGCCTGCGCAGCGTTCTGGAAGGCAAGTGGCATCTCAGCTGGCAGAGTCGTGTTCACATGGCACTGGATGCTGCCAGTGGCTTGTACAGGTAGCCTTTCTTATCACTGGAGAATGGAGAGATAATGCTGCAGCTTAGCAGAGTTGTTCATCCCTGGGTTTGCCAAACACAGAATGTAGATATTACTTTAGGATACTGACTCACTCCAAAGTGATGGCACCGAGCCTACATAAGGAACTCATAACCGTGGACACACACAAAAAAAGCTGGAGGAACTCAACAGCAACTGTGGGGAGGAATAAACAGTCAACATTTCAGGTCATGGCCTTTCATCAGGACTGGAAAGGAGGAAGAAGCCAGAATCAGAAGGTGGGAGAGGGGAAGGACTACAAGTTGGCAGGTGAAGCCAGGTGAGGGGTAAGGTGGGTTGGTGGGGGAGGGGGGATGAAGTGAGAAGCTGGGAGGTGATAGATGGAAGAGATAAAGGGCTGAGAAGAATGAATCTGAAAGTACAAGATATCATTCCTCCTAATAAATGCTACCTGACTTGCTGAATTCCTCCGGCATTTTGTGTGTGTTACTCTGGACTTCCGGCATCTACCAACTCTCCTGTTCTTGTAGCCACGGATCTACTAAAATTATTAGAATATTCCAGGAGCTTCTCAGAAGAGAAGCAGCACCAACTAAAAGGAAAGATGTTTGAAGGTAGGTTATAATGCCATCAAAATGTTTCAAATGGGATGGAAATTTTATTAAGAAAACTACTTATTCTGCTTTGGGAATCTAAGATAAGAAATAGACCTGGACCTTTTAGCAATGACATTAGAAAGCACATTCTCAAAGATTCATTTATTATCAAAGTATACAACTCTGAAATTCTTCAATTCAACGGGTAGCCAGGAAACCAAGAATGAAAAGAAAAGCAGCATGATCATCAACCCCCAAAATCCCACCTCCCCACAAAAAAAATAACAAAAACAGAATAGGCACATCGAACCCAAAATCCCTCCACCCACACAAAAAATGCAAACAAAATGTATCAGGCACATCGACCCCCAAATCCCTCCTCTCTCACAAAAAAAATGAACAAAACAGATCAAGCACATGGACCTTCAAATCTCCACAAAAACATATCAGGCACATTGACCCTAAAATCCCCACAAAAGTAGATCAGGCGCATCGACCCCATGTCCCTTCTCCTGCACAAAAAAATGAACAAAACAGAACAAAACAAAGACTCACCAAAACTCATTCTCACCCAAAAGATTAGTTGAAATCTTGAATATTAAACCCACAAAGCTGTGAATACAGGTCAATGGAATTTTAAGTCCAAGTCCAAAAGTTTTTTTATTGTATAACTTCATGAAGGGAAGTAGAGAGAACCCAGGTCAACAAACTGAGGTAAATGTTAGCTTTGATCTATAGGAATAATGGAAAGGGTCAAGGGATTGAATGTCCTACAAAATCCTATAAATTCCTAAATCATTGCTGTGAGAAAAACATTTAAAATCATAATCAGCTCAGGAAAGGGTGTTACTGAAGATGGAGTCGAATCAACACTCTCTGATAGTGAAGGAAGGATTTTACAGGAGCGTTGGAAGATGTCCTTTGTTCTGAGACCTGGCTGAGAAACAGCTATCACCTCCTCCTGGAGCTTGGCCTTGCGTTCAAATCATCCGCTTTGTGGCTGCTCACCTGCACTCACTGTTGTACAACTTGCCTGTACAGTGTACCCCCACCCACCCCCCCGTGGTATGAAGGGTTACATTCCTAGAGAACCATCCATATCATGATTTTTATGTAACGCCAACCCACATGTGTAGCAGTTAGCACAACACTTTACAGCACGCCAGCTGTAAGATCAGGGTTTCATTCCCGCCGCCGTCTGTAAGGAGTTTCTACGTTATCCCCATCACCGTGTGGGTTTCCTCCAGGGCTCCCATTTCCTCCCACATTCCAAATATGCACGGTTAGGATCAATGAGTTGTGGGTATGCTATATTGGCAGGCTGCTCAGCACAATCCTCACTGATTTAATTTGATGCAAATGATGCATTTCAGTGTATATTTTGATGTTCCGATGTACATGTGACAAATAAAGCTAATCTTTCGTCTCTATCTTCTTTTCACCCCTTGAATCCCATAGAGGTGCATTCCTTTTTGGAGGTTTCCACTCAGCAGGAATGTGCCCACAGTCAATCACGATAAAGATGGAAAGCATTTATGTTCTTTTACATCACAAGGAACATGGAATAAACAAGGAAATTCTGATTATATTGTCGGCAGAAGAGAATGATTCATCAGAACTGGAAAAAAAGATGAGAAGTTACAGCAAGAAGGTGGGGGGAGGGGAGGAAGAAGTACAAGGTGGAAGGTGATAGGTTAAACTGGGAGAGGGGGAGCGGCAAAGTAAAGAGCTGGGAAGCTGACAGGTGAAAGAGATAAAGTGCGAGAGAAGGGGGAATCTGATAGGAGAGGGTAGAAGCCCATGGAAGAAAGGGAAAGGGGAGGAGCACCAGAGGGAGGTAATGGGCACCTAAGGAGATGAGGTGAGAGAGGGAAATGGGAATGGAAATGTTCGGGGTGGGCGGGGGGTCCATTACCGGAAGTTCGAGAAATGGATGTTCATGTCATCAGGTTGGAGGCTACCCAGACGGTATATATGGTGTTGCTCTTCCAACCTGAGTGTGGCTTCATCATGGCGGTAGAGGAGGCTATGGACCAACAGGTCCTCTACGGTTCCTCCAGTTTCAAGGCAAGTTCCTCCGGCATTTTGTGGGTGTTTCTTGGATTTCCCGCGGATTTTCTCATCAGCAGAGAATGGCTGCTGTTTTAAGTAGCTATAAGTGGATGTGACATTGTTTGATTACGTTTTTGTGTCAGGATTAATAGAAAAATTGCCTCGTCACTTTCTCAGCCACCTCCTTGTTTAGTCTACATACCTTGTGAGGTAAAAGAACATAAAGACTCTCCATCTTCATCGAGCTGTTGAATGGAGGCCTCTGTTTACTGTCAACTGTTGTGCTTTGCTTCATTGCAGGTTGCACCAATCAACTGAGAAGTTCAAACTTCACTGTTCTATTGACAGCACCAGATTCCTGGTTGACCACGGCCTCCGAGTGAAGGTTAATTGATATAATCACAAGCATCCACCATTAAAATTAACTTCAGTCTTCATATCTGGATCGCTCAGGAGCAGAAATAAATATTGTGGTATTCTTTGTCTCTTCATTTGTTCAGCTGGGGGGCATGGACTTAGCCAAGACGGAGACCTCCATCCAACAAATTGACACCTCAAGCCAGAAATCCCAGTTGCTACCGTACATCTCACCACAACAAATGAGTGACATCAATTACAAGTATGACAAACCCTGTGAGGTGTACAGGTAAGAGATTAAGCAGGAGAAGGTGATGCACAAATCACACTAGATACAGATATTATCTGAGCCAAGCCTGTGGGTATTCCCAACCTTTTTTTTTTTGCCATGGACCCCAGGTTGGGAACCCCTAATGTAAATGGAGGTTGACCTTTAATTGAAATCATATTGCAACAGTATTAGATTGGTGTGTAACAGAGAGCGATATACTGTATTTAGTTTTTAAAGGTCATATCAGAAGTTAACAAAGATTCATTCTGCTATATGAATCATTTACTTTAAAACAGATTATCAGGGATCAACATATAATGAACTATCTGGCTGTTATTGAATTAGTTCAGAATAGAAACTCAGGACTGTGAAGCTATTTTGCATTAAGCTGGAATCTCATTGACAATAATTGCTATGTTCTCAATCACAGTCTTATATCCAGTCCTCGCTATCCACTGATTTACAATCCCAGGTCTGCACCTTAATTAGGTTGGCCCCAAGACCCATCTTGAATTCTTTTCTAACAAATATATCACCAAGCAGTGTAAGTCCATTAATCTGTCATAGTCAAGCCGTTGATAATGCTAAACTGAAAGATTTCCAAACTGTTGGATGTTGTTGCAATTCATTAATTTTAATGCACATTTTTGTAATGTTTTGCAGTAGAATAATAACTGGTGCAGACTACCTTTTAAGTTTAGATAGAGTGTAGGAAAGGAATCTAGTGAGTTTCAAGAAAGAGCAGAGAAAAGCAGCCAGTGAGTTTCAAGAGAGTGTGGGAGACAGGCCTCAGAGAGATTGAGTTCAAGGGCATGACAGGACCAGGCCGTTGGTAAGTTTAAAGGGAGAACAGGAACTAGGATCCTTCTACGTTAAAAGCAGCATTAGAATCAGCACTTGAGAGCCAGATGTCAAACATCAAAATGTCCAAACCATGGGATTCCTGTTATCGGAATTTTACTGTACATGTACACATTGAGGAACTGATCAATATCTGCGTAAACCATCACTAAGACCCCCACCACCCAGGATATTCCGTCTTCTCATTATTTAACTATTTAATAGACATATATATATATACTGAATGCAACTCAGTTTTTTTGTTCTCAATATTTATTTATCATGTATTTCACTGTACTGCTGCCATAACGTTAATGAACATATATGCCGGTGATATGAAACCTGATTCTGATTCTGAACATAAATGCAATGATCAGCTTCCAGACAGGTTATGTCAAATGGTTCCTTCTTTTCCCTGTTGTCAGGGATACTGGAGGTCTCCCTGCTTTTGCACCTCCCACAATTGGAGCACTTCACCATCCTGCCTGGCATCTCTATTGTCCTAGCTGAGCAGATACGAAGAAGAGAAGGAAAAGAACTTGAGCTTTTCTTTCCTTTGCTTTCTGTGAGTGAAGCCTCAAAGTCTTAAGATCACTACTGTGACTATGCCCACTCAGACAATGGCTGCTTGCCCATGCCTTCCTTTAATTTGCTCTTACTAATCACTCCCCAACCCCAATTGGTCACTCTATTATGCTACAGCGGCTTTTATCCTCGAGCAGTGGATCTGATTGAAGTCCCCTCCTCTCCAAGCTTCCGATGTCTGGTCAAAGCTCAATGTGTTTATGAATGCATGTTCATGCTTATGGAATTTTATAGGACAAATATTTATGTCTATTTGGGTGATGTATTAGTACAAAGGAGAAAATGTGCATCGTATTAATATTATAGTTATTCACAGAACCCTTACTGCTCAAGGTTACTGAGTATTTGGTATTTATTTCTTTTTCCTTTCAGTTTCGGGATTGTTCTTTGGGAGATTGCCAGCCGTAAAGCACCATTCAAAGGTAACAAGTAAAATTTTCTGTATTTCACCTATCTTAGTTTAGCCTAACTAGCTATCTCAGCATGCTCATCACTTGCTCCTCTCACACTCAGTCTCACCCCCCATCATTACCACTACCCACTAAATGGACCCTATTCCTTGCACTCATCTCATTCTGCCACATCCTTGGAATTCCTGCAATGCAAACAATCCCCCCGCCCCCTGCCCCCCCAGCCGCAGCCCCCAGCCCCCAGCCCCCTGCCCACTAGCCCTAGCCCCCTAGCCCCAGCCCCGCCCCCTGAAAATCCTTTAAAATTTATTACACTGAAGGCCATTCTGCTCATTGTACCTGTGCCAGTTGAAGAAAAGTTTCCCAGAGTAAACACAATTCCAGCACTTGTTCTGTAACCCTCAAAGTCACAGCTCTTCTGTTTAAATGTGAAGACGGTTTCTCCTCCAGCATCCTTCCACCAGTGAATTCCATATCTCTTTATGAAAAATTACTTCTATATCACCCTTCTATCAATTAAAGAAAATAGATTCTTCCTGTTACTCCAATCTAATGCTTTTTAATGTACATACCTCAATTCTCTACTCGGTGTCTTCCTCCGAAAGAAAACAGCCCGTTTATTAAATCTCTCCTCGTAGCTAGAAATGTCCAATATCCTTATATGTTTCCTGTGTGCATCTTCTCCAGCACAATCACATCTTTTCTGTGGTGTGTGATAAGCACTGGTAACAATATCCAAGCTGTGGCCATGTCGTTTAGCATATTCTCCCTGCTCATATATTCTGTACCTTGGCTAATAAAGAAAATTATTCTTCTTCCTTTTCTCTACCTTACTGTTCTATTTAGGGATCTGCAGACATACACTTCAATATCCTTTTGTTTCTGAATATTGCCTGACAGTATATCTTGTATATTCCCTTACTTCGTTATACAGTGGCATGCAAAAGTTTGGGCACCCTGGTCAAAATTTCTGTTACTGTGAATAGTTAAGTAAATAGAAGATGAACTGATCTCCAAAAGTCATAAAGTTAAAGATGAAACATTCTTTTCAACATTTTAAACAAGATTAGTGTATTATTTTTGTTTTGTACAATTTTGGAGTGAAAAAAAGGAAAGGAGCACCATGCAAAAGTTTGGGCACCCCAGGAGATTTGAGCTCTCAGATAACTTTTACCAAGGTCTCAGACCTTAATTAGCTTGTTAGGGCTATGGCTTGTTCACAGTCATCGTTAGGAAAGGTCAGGTAATGCAAATTTCAAAGCTTTATAAATGCCCTGCCTCCTCAAACTTTGTCCCAACAATCAGCAGCCATGGGCTCCTCTAAGCAGCTGCCTAGCACTCTGAAAGTTACAATAAATGATGCTCACAAAGCAGGAGAAGGCTATAAGAAGATAGCAAAGCTGTTTCCTCAGTTCGTAATGTAATTAAGAAATGGCAGTTAACAGGAACAGTGGAGGTCAATTTGAGGTCTGAAGACCAAGAAAACTTTCTGAGAGAACTGCTTGTAGGATTGCTAGAAAGGCAAAACAAAACCCCCGTTTGACTGCAAAGGACCTTTAGGAAGATTTAGCAGACTCTGAAGTAGTGGTGCACTGTTCTACTGTGCAGCGACACCTGCACAAATATGACCTTCATGGAAGAGTCATCAGAATAAAACCTTTCCGGCATCCTCACCACAAAATTCAATGTCAAAAGTTTGCAAATGAACATCTAAACAAGCCTGATGCATCTTGGAAACAAGTCCTGTGGACTGATGAAGTTAAAATAGAACTTTTTGGCTGCAATGAGCAAAGGTATGTTTGGAGAAAAAAGGGTGCAGAATTTCATGTAAAGAACCCCTCTCCAACTGTTAAGCACAGGGGTGGATCGATCATGCTTTGGGCTTGTGTCGCAGCCAGTGGCACAGGGAACATTTCACTGGTAGAGGGAAGAATAAATTCAATTAAATACCAGCAAATTCTGGAAGCAAACATCACACTGTCTGAAATAAAGCTGAAGATGAAAAGAGGATGGCTTCTACAACAGGATAATGATCCTAAACACACCTCAAAATCCACAATGGACTACCTCAAGAGGCGCAAGCTGAAGGTTTTGCCATGACCCTCACTGTCCCCTGACCTAAACATCATCGAAAATCTGTGGATAGACCTTAAAAGAGCAGTGCATGCAAGACGGCCCAAGAATCTCACAGAACTGGAAGCCTTTTGCAAGGAAGAATGGGTGAAAATCCCCCAAACAAGAATTGAAAGACTCTTAGCTGGCTACAGAAATCGTTTACAAGCTGTGATACTTGCTAAAGGGGGTGTTACTAAGTACTGACCATGCAGGGTGCCCAAACCTTTTGCTTCGGGCCCTTTTCCTTTTTTGTTATTTTGAAACTGTAAAAGATGGAAATAAAAAAGTAATCTTGCTTAAAATATTAAAGAAATGTGTCATCTTTAAATTTATGCCTTTTGGAAATCAGGTCATCTTTTACTTGCTTAGCTATTCACAGTAACAGAAATTTTGACCGGGGGTGCCCAAACTTTTGCATGCCACTGTACCTCCCCAAGCGCATAATCTTATATTTCCCAGTGTTGAACCACATTTGCCACTTCACTGCCCAAATTGACTAGTCAATTTACATCTTCTGATACCCTCAGGATTCAGTTCAGCTCTACTTCATCTGTGTATCTCCCATTTCTCTTCCCTTGCCCATACAAGGCAGTGTGCTTATCTTAGTTCCATCACATACAAAGCTGGCCTTGTCATTTTTTCTGATGTCCTCACAAGATTTGTGGAGGAAGCCCTTGGAATTGGACTCTGCAGTGTGAGGTTGACCAGAGTCTGGGTGGCATTTTATCACTAGTGATGTTTATGTTGGAAGCAAGGAGACTGGTCATACGGCATTTAGACTCATGAGCCAGCATAACTGCCTTAAATTTCTTTCTTGAGCAGGTTTCAGCAATCAAGAAATCCATAACAAAGTCTGCGAGAAACGAGTCCGTGAGCCTCTGCCAAGTGACTGTCCCAAAGACCTTTGTGAGCTGATCGACGAATGCCGTGCCTTTGACCCCTTTGAGCGTCCAAAAGCTGGAGGTAGGCAATGGTGTTGCTCTGGAGGATCCTAAATAGCAGATTTAGGGAAGTTACAGAGAGATTGCAGTTTGCCTGGGCCAAAAACATGTACGAAAAATTAACGTGCATGGTGCCCGAAGCCCCATAATGAGCTGTGACAAACAGAGGTCACAAGCAGAGAGGTACAGCTCTGAATGTCTTCCTTCTACATCTGATGCAGTACTGAAAGCAGGCCAGTGCACGGAGCACCACGAGTCAGAGAATCCCGGTCTGCCAGCTCTCCAGGGTCATGCGAGAACCACCAAGGATTAAATCTGCCTGCCTGGGAGAAGAATCCTTTGAACACTTTTATTCACCAATCATAAAGATATTGCAGAGAGGGGCTAAAGGCGGTTTAAGTCACTGTTAAGAATCATCAATTTGATGAAAGGAATGTGTTCACATTCTAAGCAGCATTGGAACACAATGCATTGCAGTTGAAAACTGGGCACGTAATGAAATCTCTAGAACAGGGGTTCCCAACCTCAGTTAATGGTAGGTGCTCATGACATAAGAACGATTGGGAACCACTGCTCTAGACATGCAGCCAACAACGAGACACTCAAGGTTCATCTTGATGAAATATTCCAATGGTACATGTTACATTGCGTACAACGAGCTCCAGATGAAGTGATCCAAGGCTCATCAGACCCATTTTGGTGAATGCACATTACAAAGCTGAGGGAGCTGTTGTGGCTCAGTGAGCAGCCGATGGTCATTCTGTTGTGTGAAGAGATCTTTGAAAGCTCTGTCTGTTCCCAGGGAGTGCGCGGAGGAACTCCTGAGTGTTTCTCATCTTGTCACACACAATTTCTCCTCTTGCTTTCAGCTATCATTGACAGGCTGAAGAATATCCTGAAGAGAATTACTGAAGCCACTAAAGAAGCGAGGAATTGACTCCTGCGGGGACTCGACACTTGCTCGGCAAGCTCCAGGCAATTGCATTTGCCCAGGCATTCTACATACTTCATTTGTGCAACTTGAATTTGGCTTTGTGCAACACTGATTCATTAATGTCTGTGAGCTCTGCTTTCCCAGTCATTAAAGAGGAAACATCAAAAATGAAGTGTTTTCCCTTGTCCAGCAATCTGAGAGTGTTTGTTCACAGTAGAGTATTTACATGATTGAGAAAGCACAAAGTACAATTATTATCAAAGTATGTAAGCAGTATACAACCCTGAGATTCGTCTTCCCCACAGACAGCCAAAAGCAAAGAAACCATGGAACCCGTACAAAAAAAACAACCCCCCCACGCACAGAAAAAAACAAATTGTGCAAACAGCAGCAAGAACATCAAACCCCCACACACACAAAAACAAATCACACAAACAGCAACCAGAACATCAACCCCCCCATGCAAAAAACAACAAATTGCGCAAACAGATGCGTTGTGCATTCAGAGATGCTGTTCCCCACACCGCTGTTGTAACGCATGTTTATATGAGTTACTAGGGGTGATTGATAAGTTCGTGGCCTAAGGTAGAAGGAGATGAGTTATACAGCTCTCGTTACATGCACGTGCAGATCAACTCTTTGAGTGATTATGCATAAAGTTTGAAGTTAATAACTCATCTCCTTCTACCTTGGGCCACAAACTTACCAATCACCCCTGATGAGTAATTAACTGCAAACTTTCTGCATAAACACTCAAAGAGTTGATTTGTATGTGCATGTGACGAGAGCTGTATAACTCATCACCTTCTACCTTAGGCCACGAACTTATCAATCATCCCTTGTACTGTCACCTTCCTGTCGGCTTGAACCAGTCTGGCCATTCTCCTCTGACCTCTCTCATTAACCAGGCGTTTTTGCCTATAGAACTACAGCTCACTGGATGCTTTTTTTTGTTTTTCACGGCATTTTCTGCAAACCCTAGAGACTGTTATGTGTGAAAATCCCAGGAGAGCTGCTGCGTCTGAAAATAGCCAAATCAACCCATCTGGCACCAACAATCATTCCACAGACAAACTCACTTAGATTATATTATCTCCCCATTCTGATATTTGGTCTGAACCTCTTGACCATGACTGCATTCTTTTATGCATGGAGATCCTGCCACATGGTAGGCTGATTAGGTATTTCCATAATGCCTACCACTGAGGGAGCAATCCTGTCAGCTGCTTTCTCTAGAATGGGACATTAAACATCTTCTCTTACTGAAACATTCTCAATTCTTACAAAATCTGACAGGCAAAATGCAGGGATGACGCATCCTTTGGTTGGGCTGTCTAGATCCTGGAGTAACATAGAAACATAGAAATATAGAAAATAGGTGCAGGAGTAGGCCATTCGGCTCTTCGAGCCTGCACCGCCATTCAGTATGATCATGGCTGATCATCCAACTCAGAACCCTGTACCAGCCTTCCCTCCATACCCCCTGATCCCTTTAGCCACAAGGGTCATATTTAACTCCCTCTTAAATATAGCCAATGAACTGGCCTCAACTGTTTCCTGTGGCAGAGAATTCCACAGATTCACCACTCTCTGTGTGAAGAAGTTTTTCCTAATCTCAGTCCTAAAAGGCTTCCCCTTTATCCTCAAACTGTGACCCCTCGTTCTGGACTTCCCCAACATCGGGAACAATCTTCCTGCATCTAGCCTGTCCAATCCCTTTAGGATTTTATATGTTTCAATCAGATCCCCCCCTCAATCTTCTAAATTCCAACGAGTATAAGCCTAGTTCATCCAGTCTTTCATCATATGAAAGTCCTGCCATCCCAGGAATCAATCTGGTGAGCCTTCTTTGTACTCCCTCTATGGCAAGGATGTCTTTCCTCAGATTAGGGGACTAAAACTGCACACAATACTCCAGGTGTGGTCTCACCAAGGCTTTGTACAACTGCAGTAGTACCTCCCTGCTCCTGTACTCGAATCCTCTTGCTATAAATGCCAGCATACCATTCAACTTTTTCATCGCCTGCTGTACCTGCATGCCCACCTTCGATGACTGGTGTATAATGACACCCAGGTCTCGTTGCACCTCCACTTTTCCTAATCAGCCCACCATTCAGATAATAATCTGTTTTCCTGTTTTTGCCATCAAAGTGGATAACTTCACATTTATCCACATTAAATTGCATCTGCTATGAATTTGCCCACTCACCTAACCTATCCAAGTCACCCTGCATCCTCTTAGCGTCCTCCTCACAGCTAACACTGCCGCCCAGCTTCGTGTCATCCGTAAACTTGGAGATGCTGCATTTAATTCCCTCATCCAAGTCATTAATACATATTGTAAACAACTGGGGTCCCAACACTGAGCCTTGCGGTACCCCACTAGTCACTGCCTGCCATTCTGAAAAGGTCCCGTTTATTCCCACTCTTTGCTTCCTGTCTGCCAACTAATTCTCTATCCACATCAATACCTTACCCCCAATACCGTGTGCTTTAAGTTTGCACATTAATCTCCTGTGTGGGACCTTGTCAAAAGCCTTTTGAAAATCCAAATATACCACATCCACTGGTTCTCCCCTATCCACTCTACTAGTTACATCCTCAAAAAATTCTATGAGATTCGTCAGACATGATTTTCCTTTCACAAATCCATGCTAACTTTGTCCAATGATTTCACCGCTTTCCAAATGTGCTGTTATCACATCTTTGATAACTGACTCTAGCAGTTGCCCTACCACCGATGTTAGGCTAACCGGTCTATAATTCCCTGGTTTCTCTCTCCCTCCTTTTTTAAAAAGTGTGGTTACATTAGCCACCCTCTAATCCTCAGGAACTAGTCCAGAATCTAAAGAGTTTTGAAAAATTATCACTAATGCATCCACTATTTCTTGGGCTACTTCCTTAAGCACTCTGAGATGCAGACCATCTGGCCCTGGGGATTTATCTGCCTTTAATCCCTTCAATTTACCTAACACCACTTCCCTACTAACATGTATTTCCCTCAGTTCCTCCATCTCACTGGACCCTCTGTCCCCTACTATTTCCGGAAGATTATTTATGTCCTCCTTAGTGAAGACAGAACCAAAGTAATTATTCAATTGGTCTGCCATGTCCTTGCTCCCCATAATCAATTCACCTGTTTCTCTCTGTAGGGGACCTACATTTGTCTTAACCAATCTTTTTCTTTTCACATATCTATAAAAGCTTTTACAGTCCGTTTTTATGTTCCCTGCCAGGTTTCTCTCATAATCTTTTTTCCCCTTCCTAGCAGTCTCAAAATAAAACATCAGCTATTGAGAACAAGTCTCCTCATCCAGAGGTTACTGAAACTTTATAATTCTCTACATAAGAAGGCTGTGAAGATTATGTTGCAAATGCACTCAGGGAAGTCATCCGTAGATTTTTGGATATGAAGGAAATCAAGGGATATGGAATTCCCTTCAGGAAACTGGCATTGAGGTAAAACATTAGCAAAGATCATGTTGAGTAGCAGAGCTGACACATGGCCTCCTCTTGCTTCTGGTTCTTCCTTTCTTCAGGTCTCAGTAAGACATACAAGATCCTGTAGCACCGGTAAGATGGAAAATACCGGGGCAGAGTGGGGCAGCTCCGAGAACTACTGCATTGCTGCTCCAGAAACCTGGGTTCAGTCATGATCTTGGATGCTGCCTGAGGGATCACACTGTGATTACATGGGTGTCTATGGTGTTTCAGTTTCCTTCTACATTCAGGTTGGCAGGTTAACTGTTCCCTGCAAACCACTCCTAAGGCAGAGGTGATGGGTTGAACTCGCTGTGTGGAAAATTGTTGGAAATGCAAGAAATATAGAAAGAGATTAGTTTAGGATTGGTGCTGATAGGTAGTTGTTGGTCAGTATGGACTTGCTGGGCCAAAGGACCTATTTTGTCCTGTGTGTCTCTATGACTCCAAAAGCAGGCTCTCCCCATCACCTCGGTAAATATTTATCTCTTCAAACAGCATCACTAAAAGCAGACTACAGTATCTGTTCATCTATCTTATTAATGAATGTGTGTAAAGTGCTGATACAACACCTCCAAAGATTACACTTCCACAGTGACTTCATCGAGCGTAAAATGCTTTGCGATGCATTTTTTATTGCAGTGGTAGAATATTGGCTGATGTATAGTCTCTGCACCTTCCCTTGAAGAATGCTTAATCTCATTTCTGAATGTCTTCAAAATCCATTCCCATTCTATTTCTGCTTCTCAGTGACAAGTAACCAATGGGCCCCCCATAGACCCAATCTCAGTGCTGTTACCCCAACATTTTTCTCAGCTTTCCTCAATACAACAGTGCACAATCCTTCCAACAAGCTGCCAGCTAAATTGAATTAGTCTTGTGGACAAACTGTTCAAGCTTCATCATCTCTTCTTCAAGATCAATGCAGCCTCAGTTTCCGATTTACAGTACACTGATGGTGTTTGTAAATGCTCACATTTGGAGACCAATGCCAAATTTTTGCTGAATCCGTTACTGAATGGTATGAAAAGATGGGCTTCAAACTACACATCTGCAAGACAAAGATCCTCTACTAACTAGACCCAACCGTACAGCACCATCTCACAACAATAATGATTCCCCATTAAGATTTCAATGTCTTGAGAGCCACCCTCAGTGAATGACAAACTTCACTTGCAACTACAGAGCTTCAGCTGAAAGGTAGTTTGGAGATCGAAAGCTCCAATCAAGCAACTGCACAACCTATGTGCTGCAAAGAGCAACCAACAGTGGGCACTTCAAAGTAAAGCACATGATGGATAATGTCAATGCTCCATAGAATCCTGAAAGTAGGATTAGCAAACCAGGATCAGATTCTTCTCCCAGGCCAACATCCCAAGTTTAAAAGGTGTAGTCAGACTTAGCAAGCTCCGTTAAACTAGCCACACTGTCTTCATTTCTGACACCAGAATCCCAAAAATATTCTACTCCGAATTCCTTTACAGAAAGAGATTTCCAAGAAGACTGAGAAAACATGAAACTAAAAAACTGCTGGAAATCTAAAGTAACAAAACAGAAAATGCTGGGAATACTCAGGTGAGGCCTCTTCTGTGGGAAGAGAAACAGAGTTAATGTTTCAGATTAGAGACCCTTCGTCTTATTCTGACAGAACTACCCTGGCAAAAGGTTTCTGACCAGAAGCATTGACCCCAGTTCTCTCCTCACAGACGTAGCCTGACTGGCTGAGATTTCCAGAGAGAACAAAATATTCTTAAAGATTCCTGGTTGTCTGTAATGTCCCCATGGAAATCTTCTGCCTGTGACTACTCAAAATGGAGAAGGTGTATTTGGTAAGGTAATATGATGGGAGAATATGGGAGCAAGGATTTAAATGGGAAAGATAACCCACGACATCTCAAATTACCCATCCCTCCCCTCACTACATTGCATAAAGCACCGGTGTCAGAATTATTAGCCAAAGATTTATCAGCTATTCTAATACCCAAAGAATTAGAAGGTTCCAGTTTGTTTAATATCATTTCCACAACACAAGTGTAAAGAAAATGAAATATTTGTTGCTCCAGATCTGATGCAGCACAAAAAGAATCACAATAACATAAAGAACACAATAGTAATGAAGAAAACAACTATGAACATAAAAACATAAGACAGCTTATGTAAACACGAGGAATTCTGCAGATGCTGGAAATTCAAGCAACACACATCAAAGTTACTGGTGAACGCAGCAAGCCAGGCTGCATCTCTAGGAAGAGGGCTGGTGAACGCAGCAGGCCAGGCTTGATTCTATGTCTATAATGTGACGTTAGGCACAGGAGTGTTTGTACATAAGGTCAGGAAACGATAAAGTAGTAGTGGTTGAGGGGGTGTAGAAGGCTGGGTTAGTGGGTGGAGGTGTTGATCAGCCTTACTGTTTGGGGAAGTAACATTTTGAGTCTGGTGGTCCTGAAGCGTAGCGTCCTCCCTGACGGGAGTGGGACAAACAGCCCCACGAGCAGGGTGGGTGGGATCCTCCATGACAATACTGACCCTTTTGCATCACCTTTCTGTATACTGTATGTCCTTGATGGCAGGTAGGCTGATACTGTAATGCGTAGGGCAGTTTTGACCACTCGTTGTAGAGTCTTCCTGTCCACTGCACTGCATTTGTGTATGATGCATATCCTGCATACTGTAGAATAATGAGAATATAGATGTGCATAGTCTTGCCGTCTCCAGCCTCCTCAGAAAGTAGAAATATTGGTGAGCTTTCCTGATTGCGTAGAATGTGTTCCGGGACCGTGAGAGATTGTGCGAGATGTGCATTCCCAGGAGTTTGAAACTGCTCACAGTTTCCACTGCTGTGCCGCTGATGTAAGGAGGGGCGTGAGTGTTACAAGTTCGCTTGAAATCGATAACCACCTCCTTTGTCTTGTAGATTGAGGAAGAGGTTATTTCACCAGGTCTTGAGCTCTTCCACCTCCTCTCTGCAGGCCATCTCATCATTGTTAGGGAGAGCCCCGTCATTGCATGTCATCGGCAACCCTTTGACAATGTGATTACGCAGGGGACTGGCCGTGCACTCATGTGAGCAGATCCTACAGCAGTGGGCTCAACCCTGGTAGGGGGGGGCATCTGTGAGCAGACCGTACAGCAGTGGGCTCAGCACACAGCCCTGGGGGGGGGGGCGGCATCTGTGACAAGGATGATGAGGAGGGAGGAGCGGTTGTGCAGCCTGACTATCTGAGGTCAGATAAAATGGAAGCATGTCATCTTCCTTTTGGAGGGCCTAACTCAGAAAAAGACTACCCACCCTGTAGGATTATTGTGCTGGATGTATATATGGTTAAATGAAGATTAAGTAAACATGTAGATGGAAAGCAAGCCAACTAAACAGACAGCTATCTTGAATTCAATAGGTTTCAATAGGTATATTTAATGTCAGAGAAATGTATACAATATACATCCTGAAATTCTTTTTCTTCACCAACATCCACAGAAACAGAGGAGTGCCCCAAAGAATGAATGACAGTTAAATGTTGGAACTGCAAAGCCCCCCCAAACTCTCCCTCCCACACATAAGCAGCAGCAAAGCAATGACACCCCTCCCCCACCAGCAAAACATATCAGCACCCTCCACCGAGACCTCAAGTGCAGCAAAGCATCAATAAAGACACAGACCTACACTACCCCAAAGACTACTCATTCACCTGGTAATTCGACATACCACAGGCTCTCTCTCTCCCTAATAAGGGGAAAAGAGGTGTCCCTGTTTCACAGTGAGAGGGGAGACATAACAAAACAGCTCATGGGCTGGCTGGTAACTCACGGGCCGGCTAGTGGCCCAATGACATCGGCGCCAGACCCGGGAGCGGAGGTTCCCAGGTTCAAAATCAATCGGGTACGCTCTAAAGTTCGCTTTCCATCCATGACGGGTTGAGTGTCGATATCACAACTCGACCTCGTAAAATAAAGGGAAAAATATTGCGAAAATGTCTGTGTGAGGAGTGGCTCACCACACCAAGTCTCTCTCTCCTGCTCCGCGCCTTGTAAAAAGCCATGAAAAAGACATCATCATGGAAGCACGCACGGACGCACGCATGCACATGCAGATGCACATGCACAGACTCGCACGCACGCAAGCACATGCCAAAAAAAACCCAAAACAACTCGCTGATTTACAATGTTAAAAGTCTGTTGCGTCACTTTTTCCAAGCTCTGTGCCCAAAGAACTTGGGCCCCTGGGCACACAGCCAGCAGCCAGCTCGCTGCTCTCGATCTTCCGTGTACTCCCACGACACATCAGACAACAGCACTCGCCTCAAATCCACTCGTCTCCAGAGCCACGAAAATCCGGTACCCTGAAGGTGAACTAGTCGTCCAGGCCACATCCTTGGCATATCGAAAAGCAGCTGGTCATGAGGCCCCGAGAGCTGGTCTCATTCTGAAAAGAACCATAGTCATCGTGTAACTGCAGGTCAGGTTCTTGTAAAGAACCTTGAAAGGGGAAAAAAGAGATACCAAAGATAGAAATAGAGCTGTTTCCGAAGGTGCCAGCAATGGAGACGGCATTAGGCACCATCAGCCTCCTAAGCTCCGCCCATTTGTTGGTCTGAAAGTATGGACTGATAAACTGGGGCCACATAGATTTGCAGGAGACTAAACTTCCTACAGGAGTTAACCAAGGACTGGGTGAGATAACAATGGAAGCACAAAAACAGAAGGTGCAACTTGTAATCACAGGACTAGAAGAGTGACTGTTCTCCATATTGAGTTGAGGGAGAGCTTGTGCCTTTCCATTCAACATCATCCTGACGTTCAGGTCTTTGAAAGCATCCTCGGTATGTAAAAGTAATCTTTGGGTTTATTATTTAATGATGTATATGCATATTTCCACAAATCAGAGATACTTGAATAGTTTGTGTGCAGATAAAATACAGATGGAATATTCATGCATGCCACATGTTCTGGGTAACCTGTAGTGAGAAAATGTGCATAAGATACATCGTATGTAGCAACATCTTGCTTACCAGTAGCCTATCTTTATGATATATTTGGAACTTCTTTGTATACAGTATCTTGTGTATTATTTTGTATCATTTGTGGTATACTTAATGCTTGCCTTGTACTTAACCATAATGGGAATTTGGACACCAGAACTGAATGATAAATTAATTAAAATGGAATTAGACATTGGCATAGCTGGTTCAGCCATTACAGAAAATAAGGTTGAATGGTATTTCAAAGATACTGAACTAAAGCCTGTAGATATCCAACAAAGAATATATACTGGAGAAATGGGTGGATCCCGAGGGAATAGCGTTCATAACAGTGAAATACAACAACCAACAAGCCACATAGGCTTGTATGTGGTAAAAGCAGGAGGACAAGCATGTGGGGAGTGAGTAGCTGAGACAACTACAACTTGATTGGAGATCCGTTTCCCGTTTGCTTTCTGTATTCCCTGCAATAGAGTCAACTGAAGGTGAACTAAGGAAGTTACTGAATGATGCCACAGCAGTGTTCAAGAATGGCATTGGAAAAAATCAAACCTATCAAGGACAAAATAGTATTAAATGAAAATGCCGCTCCCAAATTTTACAAAGCCCGTCAGGTTCCTTATCCTATCCGTGATAAAGTAGCCAATGAGCTAGATCATATGGAGGCTGAAGGAATGCCAGTGGTCCCAGTGGCCAAGAAGAATAGGTTTGTCAGGATTTGTGGTGATCTTAAGGTCACCATCAATCCAGCACTGAAAGTAGATCAATACCTTCTGCTCAGGATAAAGGATGTCTTTGCAAAACTTCCTGGAAGAAAACACTTCAGCAAAGTGGACTTACAGTAGCTAAGGCCTACCTACAGATGGAGATGAAACAGGAGCCCAAAGTGTTTCTCTCCATAAACACTTGCATAAAGCTTTAACACAATAATAGACATAGTTTTAGAGTAGCATCGGCGCTGGCATTCTGCAGAAAATTATGGGCCAGGTGCTACGAGGCTGTCCAGGCACTCATTTTTACTGGTAAAGGTGATAAGGAACATCTCCAAAATCTGAAGACTGTGTTATAAAAATTAGAAGATTATGGGTTTGGAGCACAAAGTAACAAATGTAAATTCTTTAAACCATGTATCACTTACTGTGGTCACACCATTGACACACAAGTTTTATACAATTGCGATGAGAAAATTCAAACAGTGTTGGATGCCCCAAGGCCAAATGATATATCTCAGTTGTGGTCCTGCCAAACCCGGCTACTCTGCTCCACCCCTTCAATTCATTACTACAGTTTGGGAAGAATTAGTAATGGACAAGGCAGTGCGAGGTGGCTTTCCAGAAGGTGAAGGAAATGCTGACATCTGACACTATACTCACACATTATGATCTACATTGTCTAGTGAAACTTACCATGCACTGTTCAGGATGCCATCACATCCAGAAGAAAGGTGTCCAGAGCTGTCAGAACCACTTCCTGCAGTACCAGAGTCAACTCCTACAACCAACACGGAACAGGCTCCCGAATCCAAAATTGTTTCAGAGCCACAAGTTTCAACTGCCAAGCAGAGTG
This sequence comes from Mobula hypostoma, assembly GCF_963921235.1. NCBI lineage: Eukaryota > Metazoa > Chordata > Chondrichthyes > Myliobatiformes > Myliobatidae > Mobula > Mobula hypostoma. The sequence continues at coordinate 10,835,690 of NC_086110.1, read as the reverse complement.
GTCCACCTTCCCCATCAACCCGTCATGGTCCACCTTCCCCATCAACCCGTCAAGAAAGATTTTATCCTACAAAAGTAGGAAATCCTCCACAGCAATTAAATCTTGAGACCAGAATGGGAAAATAAAAAATTTACTATGCTGTGTGATTATAGTATTTATATATATACACATATACACACACACACACACACACACACACACACACACACACGCACACACGGTGATTGATAAGTTTGTGGCCTAAGGTAAAAGGGGATGAGTTATACAGCTCTTGTTACATGCATGTGCAGTTCAACTCTTTGAGTGATTATGCAGAAAGTTTGAAGTTAATAACTCATCTGCTTCTACTGTATATGTTGATATGTGTGTGTATATATATATAGAGAGAGAGAGAGAGAGAGAGAGAGAGAGAGAGAGAGTTTATAGCTAAGCAGGGAAGAATATTTCAGTAATACTTGATTAATATGGTAAATATGTTGTTTGATTAAGCATTCTTTATAACATTGAACATAGAAACCTAGAGCACATTACAGGCTCTTCGGCCCACAAAGTTGTGCCGACCATGCAACCTATTCTAGAAACTCACTAGAGTTTCCTTAGCACATAGCCCTCTATTTTTCTAAGCTCCATGTACCTATCTAAGAAGCTCTTAAAAGACCCTATTGTATCCACTTCCACCACTGCCACCAGCAGTGCATTCCACACACACACCACTCTGTGTGGAAAACTTACCCCTCACATCTCCTTGGTGTCTCTTTCCAAATACCTTAAAACTATGCTCCTTTGTGTTAGCCATTTCAGCCCTGGGAAAAAAGGTTCTGGCTATCCACATGATCAATGCCCCTCATCATCTTATGCACCTCTATCAGGTCACCTCTCATCCTCCATCACTCTGAGGAGAAAAGGCCAAGTTCACTTAACCTATTCTCATGAGGTACGCCCTCCAACCCAGGCAATATCCTTATAGATCTCCTCTGCACTCTTTCTATAGTATCCACATCCTTCCTGTAGTTAGGTGACCAGAACTGAGGACAGTACTCCAAGTGGGGTCTGACCAAGGTCTTATATAAGTAGCTGTAGCATTACTTCACAGCTCTTGAACTCAGTCCCATGGTTGATGAATGCCAACACACGATACGCCTTCTTAACAACACTCTCAACCTGTGTAGCAGCTTTAAGTGTCCTATGGACATGGACTCCAAGATCTCTCAGATCCTCCACACTGCCATGAGTCTTACCATTAATATTATATTCTATCTTCAAATTGGACCTTCCAAAATGAACCACTTCACACTTATCTGGGTTGAACTCCATCTGCCACTTCTCAGCCTAGTTCTGCATCCTACTGAAGTCCCACTGTAACCTCTGACAACCCTCCAGACTATCCACAACACCCCTAACATTTGTGTCATCAGCAAACGTACTAACCCACCCTTCTACTTCTTCATCCAGGTCATTTATAAAAATCACAAAGAGGAGGGGTCCCAGAACAGTTCCCTGCAGACCACCACTGGTCACCGACCTCCATGCGGAATACAAACCATCTACAACCACCCTTTGCCTTCTGTAGACAAGCCAGTTCTGGATCTACAAAGCAAGGTCTCCTTGGACCCCATGCCTCCTTCCTTTCTGAAGGAGCCTTGCATGGGGAAACTTATCAAATGCTTTACTGAAATCCATATACACTACATCCACTGCTCTACCTTTATCAATATGTTTAGTCACATCCTCAAAAAATTCAATCAGACTCGTAAGGCACGACCTGCCCTTGACAAAGCCATGCTGACTATTCCTAATCAGATTATGTCTCTCCAAATCCTCATAAATCCTGCCTCTCAGTATCTTCTCCAACATCTTGCCTGCCACTGGTTTATAATTTCCTGGGTTATCTCTGCTCCCTTTCTTGAACAAGGGAACAACACTTACAAACCTCCAATCCTTTGGTACTTCTCCCGTCCCTACTGATGATGCAAAGATCATTGCCAGAGGCTCAGCAATCTCCTCCTTTGCTTCCTACAGTAGCTTGTGGTACATCTCATCTGGTTCTGGTGACTTATCTACCTTAATGCTTTTCAAATGCACCAGCGCATCCTCTTTCTGAATGTCTAAATACTCAAGAGTTTCAGTCCACTGTAAGTCATCCCCAAAATTGCCAAAGCCCTTTTCCTGGTGAATACTGAAGCAAAGTATTCATTGAGTATTTTCCTGCCTGATTGGTCCCATTCTCATATGTCTTATTCTCTTGTTCTTTACATACTTGTAGAATGCCTTGAGGTTTTTCCTCAGTCCTGCTCACCAAGGCCTTCCCATGGCCCCTTCTGCCTCTCCGAATTCCACCCTTAAGCTCCTTCCTAGCAACCTTGTAATTTTATAGAGCTCTAGCTGTACCTAGTTTCTTGAACTTTTCATAAGCTTTTCTTAATTAGATTTTCTAATCTTTTGTACACCATGGTTCTTTTACCTTTACCCGCCTCAGTGGAACATACCTATACAGAACTCCATGCAAACGTTCCCTGAACATTTGCCACATTTCTGCAGTACATTTCCCTGAGGACATCTGCTCCCAAGTTCCTGCCTAATAGCATCATATTTCCCCTTACTCCAATTAAATGTTTTCCCAAATTGTCTGCTCCTATCCCTCTCCAGTGCTATGTCGAAGGAGCTAGAGTTGAGGTCACTATCTCCAAAAGGCTCTTCCGCCAAGAGATCTGACACCTGAGCAGGTTCATTTCCAATACCAGATCAAGTACAGCCTCTCCTCTAGTTGGCTTATCTACATATTGCGTCAGGAAACCGTCCTGAACACACCTAACAAGCTCCATCCCATCCAAACCCCTTGCGCTAGGGAGATGCCAATCAATAAGAGAAAAGTTAAAATCTCCCATCACAACAACCCTATTATTATTGCACCGTTACCGAATCTTTCTCCCTATCTACTCCTCGATGTCCCTGTTACTATTGGGGGGGGGGGCCAAAAAATAAAACACCCATCAAATTTATTGTCCCTTTCCTGTTTCTATGGTTACGTGTACGGATTAAGATGGCGCTGGTGAAGTCCAGTGTACTTACTGACGGCAAATAAAACAAAGAGTACAACTATATACTTTATTAATAACAATTTTTCTTATAAAAGTTATGATAACTTATCACAGCAGACAATGGAGATGCAAGAGAAAGCAAAGCTGAGTCGAGGGTCGAACCGGTCAAGGCAAGCTTGAGGCATATTTGAGGCAAAGTCGGGCAAATGGAGCGGAGGAGTGGCTGATTCGAGGCCCGTCCACCTAAACCGAGAGTGAGGTTTGATCGATCTAAGTGCCAGACAGATTTGGGAAGCTCGGATATGGGCCAAAACACGGTGGCAGGGTCCAGGCCCAGAGTATATTAATGCAATAGGTGCGGGCCCAAGTCTGAGGAACAACCTGATGTCTGGACAATTTAAATGCTGAGCCAGACGCATTGAAGAGGCAGAGTGCTGGAACAATAGGCGGGGGTCAGGTCTGTTGTGCTCACTGCTTCGTAACATTTACTGGCTCTGTGCTGAACTGAGGCTGAGGCCTGCTTTGACTCTATGGAATGCTATTTGCTTACTTTTATTGTCTGTTTGATTTATTTTTTCTCTCTCTCTGTACATTGGGTACTTGATGATCTTTTTTTACTGGGTTCTTGTGTGTTTCTTTGTTTTGTGGCTGCCTGTTAAGGAGATGAATCTCAAGGTTGATAATAAATGTACCTTGAACTTTGATTGTGAATGCCATAGGTCATTGCGCTACAACGTCATACACGTGCCTCACTTAAAGTAAAAACAAACTACGACCCATTCTCCTGGGCTCACGTCCTTTTCTTGCAATTAGTTTTATGTTTTGGAGTTACAAAACATAGCAAGGAGTAACAGAGATACAGCAGAAAGGAATTTCAACTTCCCCAGTATTACATAGAACATAGAACACTACAGCACAGTACAGGCCCTTCGGCCCACAATGTTGTACCAACCTTTTAACCTACTCTGAGATTAATCTAATCCTTCCCTCACACATAGCCCTCTTTTTTTTCTATCATTCGTGTGCCTATCTAATACTCTGGTCTTTTAACTATAAGGCAATCTGAGAATATTAGCTGAGATTGCCTTTGTGTAAAAGGCTGAGAGATGATAGAATTTTTCAGGAAGCTTTTTAAGCAAGTTTGTTGATACCTCTGCCAGAGAAAGGGCAATACAGGACCTAACCTTGACGATTGTTGTCCAGCAAATGCTTGGAGTGTCAGTGAAAGCATTATGGAGGTAGTGACTATACTGTAACTCTGTAGAATGCAAGGTGATGATTGGAAGTAATAAAGGTGGTCTGGAAATTAAGATCCTGAACTTTTCTCAATATCCTAAGATACGGTCAGGCAAAGTAAACTGGAAGCAGTTACTTTGCAGTTACTTTACAAGTAAGGATCATTTATAAGACATTAAGATATAGGAGCAGAATTAGGCTATTTGGCCCATCTAGTCTGCTCTGCCATTTCATCATGGCTGATCCATTTTCCTCTCAGTCCCAATCTCCTGCCCTCTCTCAGTTTCCCTTCATGTCCTGACCAATCAAGAACCTATCAATCTCTGCCTTAAATATACCCAATGAATTGGCCTCCACAGCCGCCTGTGGCAACAAATTGCATAGGTCACCACTCTCTAGCTAAAGAAATTCCACCTCATCTCCATTCTAAAATGACACTCCTCAATTCTGAGCCAGTGTCTTCTGGTCTTGGACTCTCTCACCATAGGAAACATCCTCTCCACATTCACTCTACCAAGGCCTTTCACCATTCAAAAGGTTTCAGTGAGGTCGCCTCTCATTCTTCTGAATTCCAGTGCATGTAGGCCCAGAGCCATCAAATGCACCTCATATGATAAGCCATTCAATTCTGAAATAATTTTCATGAACCTCCTTTGAACCCTCTCCAGTTTCAGCACATCCTTTTTAAGATAAGGGGCCCAATCCTACTCACAATACTCCAAGTGAGGCCTCACTAGTGCTTTATGAAGCCTCAACATTACACCGTCACTTGTATATTCTAGTCCTCTTGAAATGAATGCTAACATCACATTTGTCTTTGTCACCACGCACTCAACCTGCAAATTAACCTTCAGGGAATCCTGCACAAGGACACCCAAGTCCCTTTGTGCCTCCATTTTTTTGGAGAAGAATCTGATAGGAGAGGAGAGTGGACCACATGAGAAAGGGAAGGCGGGGGACTCAGGAGGAAGTAATAGGCAGATGAGAAGAGGTGAAAGGTCAGAGACGGGAAGAGAAGAAGAGAGAAGTGGGGGAGGGAGTGGGAATTTTTTTTATCAGAAGGAGAAATCAATATTCATGCCATCAGGTTGGAGGCTACCCAGATGGACTATAAGGTGTTGTTCCTCCACCTGAGGGTGGCCTCATCTTGGGACAGGAGGGGGCCAGGGACCAACACATCAGAATAGGAATGGGAATCAGAATTAAAATAGTAAGTTGCAGAAACATGGGTTAGTACAGGTTAACTAGCATGAATTTGCTACAGCAAAATCCTGCCTGATTAGTCCGACTGTGTTCTTTCAGAGCAACAAAGGATTTTGTCATGGAAACACTAACTAAGAACACCAGAGTGACTTCGAGTTTCGTTTTAAGAGTGTATTAACATGATATCATGGAGAGTCTGCCGCAGTCTCCACCGCCACCAGAGCTCTGATTTTTAGGTTATACTGTGCATATTTATACAACAAGACAAACAATTTGCATGATTGTTTTGCATCCCACAGTCGGTACATGATCAACCTTTTACAAGAGGCGTCAATTATCTCTGAGCGAGAGTCTAACAGTTCTCATTGTTCCCTGTTATCAGGCCTCAGGATTCACTCCGGATGCATCCTCCTCTTTGGCTCCTAGGACTTAATATCTCATGTATTTGAATTCCTGGCACTGCACTGATCATTCAAGGTTACTCTCGACTTTGCATCAGCAGTCTTAAGTCCAGCTGCTCCAGAATGGTCAAGTATCCCATCATACACTAGTTTTAACCATTTCTACCACAGATCCCTCTTTGTTAGTCTTTCTGATCAACACTTAAAGATTCGTATTCCCTTCATTCTGAAAAGGGGGCTCATAACTCACTGGGTAAGGGGGCATTCTTAAACATTCCTCTTTGTCGTAATGATCCTCTTCTTCCCTCTCTCCTGTGTTGTGAGATTGCACATACAATAATGCTACTGTCTCCCCTGCTTTGACTTTGGAGGGGCAGAGACCTAGTGAATGCATAATTGAATGATACAATGAACTACCACCGCTAAACAGATCAGGGCAGTGAGCAGTAAAGAGGTTCTGTAACCAGGAAAATTCTTCTCCTAACACTGATTTAACCAATTTAAATAAATCCCAGCCTTCTGGAGGGACTTGATAGTTCAGTCTATGTATTTCATGTCGCAGCTGGGCCATATGTTCTAACGCATGGGTCATATTTTCTGAAGCATCGGGTACGTAGGTGCAACATTATTTCTCTATTAATACAGAGACTCCTCCTTCCCTGGCTAGTACATAGTCCAGGGCCATTCTGTTCTGTAAGGTCACCAGTGGAAGATTTTGCATTTCCTTGTTAAGAATGGTGAATCTCTACATTGTCTCATTGGTCAACTATTCTAGTTCTACACTTATATTGCCTATTATATGGGCATTATTTACTTTACCCTAACAGGGGAGTAATCCTGCTAAAAACTTATTCCCCACAGAAATCTGAAGATCTCGTCTAGTTCATGAGTGTAGGTGGTCTGCAGGAGAAACATGGAGTGGTGAGACTATATCTGTAACAGGGGTAGACAATTTTCCCAAATAGCAGCACCCAGCCTATTGCCTAGGGAGCCACGGATATGCTTGAAAAATCTTAAACGGACTTTGGTCCAATTTTTACCTGTCCAATATTCTCTGTTGGTCACATTGTTGGGTTGATTGGACCACCACATTTGGGGCACATAGGACATATCACACAAGGAAAATCCTAACCAATTTTTCTTAGACCCTGGTCCGGAACACAAACAGACCAGAGCTGGGGCTACACGGGTTTTTACATACATCTCTATTGGCGGTGGTGTGGTGGTGGTGTTGGAGCTATTATCTAAGGCCCGAACTTGGAGACAATAGAGGGAGCACTTGCTGTAAAATTAGTGACAATGTTTCCCCATAACTTAAGATTTTTCAAGACCAGATACTTTACGGAGTTGAGACAATGTCAAGCAGACTCGCTGCCTGAAATAGTATCGACCTGTAATCCTACCAATATACATCAAGAGGGTTCTTTTCCCACCGGCAAGGGTTTAAGATCTACCAGACTCTGCACTGAATGGGAAACTGCCATGCAAACATAACAGTTGGTTAAATTTGTACCGTAGGCTATATGATTAGCTAATTGCCACCATGTCTTGTGTAAATGTGGATGACTGTGCCCTTCCTTCACAGGCTCAAAACTTTTTCTCCACTTCCCTGTATTTATCCTCCGACGCTGTTACACCGAATCAATCGTACTCCCAATATGGTTATTACCACTATTTTTCTCATGTCAGTCCTTTATTGAGTATATATTTTGTTGATGATTACGGTCACTAAATACATGTAACATGAGCTCCAGGTTAGATTAGATTTTTTTTCTTCAGTCTGTTAATAACACTTGGTTCTTAGTTCTCAGCGTTGTTCCTTTCTTGGGGAATATGTCACTTTTTCAGCGTTTATTTCTCCTTCATCGTAGTGCAACTTGCACCTGGTGGCAAGTGTCCAACCAGGTTTCTCCTTCACCTTAATGGTTTTACGGGTCATCAGCAGCACTAGGTAGGGGCTTTTCTACCTGGGAGAGAAAGAATCTTTATTCATTGATCTCACATATATTCTATCTCCGGTTTAAACGGATGCATGTTACCTTCAGTTAATGGTACCTGTGCTTGCTGGACCCTCTCATACAATTTCCTGCCTCCTGACACAACACCGTGCATATTTCAGAGTCTTCTCATCAATCCATATTAGTGCTACCTTTCCTGGGGTCGTGAGAGGTTTAGTTCCTGTCGTCATAGGTCGCCCCATCAAAATGTCATGAAGAGTAAGTCCTGGATTTCTATTCTGGTTTTGTAGAATGTACATTACTAAAGGTAATGCTTCTGGCCATCTGAGGCCGTTTCGCTGACAAACTTGTCAAAGCTGCTTTTATTTCCCCATTTACTCTTTCCACCATACCTGAGGACTGGGGCTGATAGGGGATATGGAATTTCCACTGGAACCCCAAGGCTTCCTTCAGTCCCTGCACTAATTTATTTGTAAAATGGATTCCCCTGTCACCATTTATCCCTATGGGAATTCCAAACTTAAGTATAATTCCTTTCATCAATACGTTCACCACAATTATTGCATCATCGCTCCTAGTTGGATAGGCCTCCACCCTTCTGGCTAACATGTCTACTATTAGGTACTGTATACCTAAACCTCCTTTTTCCTCTGTTGTTTTGCTGGCAAGCTAAGCAAGTTCATGCTACCTTCCCAATCGTTACTGTTATCCCTGGGGCATACCATTGTTGATGGTGCATGCTGCATCCCTCCTTTGCCCATGTGAGCCTGGCCATGTGCCAGGTGAACAAGGGGCAAAATTAAACTACACGGGCACACTAGTCTGCTGTCTGGATGATGCCAAAAACTGGTATCCTGGTAGCACCCAGATTTGCTCCAGCTACATTTCTCTTGCTGTGAGGCAAGATTTTGAGCTTCCTGCAACTGCTGGAGATCAGTAGACACAGGGAGCTCCTTCCCTTCTGATTCAACCCAAGGGACTTGTAGCACAGGCTGTTGCTGAAGAGCCACCTGTTTTACCACTTTGTCTGCAAACCGATTTCCCTTGGAGACCTCATTCTCGGCTGAGGTGTGTGCCTCACAATTATTGCTAAATCCTGTGGCAGCTGTATGGCTTCTAAAAGGTTAAGCACTAGGGAGGCATGTTTAGTCATTTTTCCCGATGAGGTGGTATGTCTTCTATTTTTCCACAATTGTCCAAGGTCATGTGCTACCCCAAACACATAATGTGAGTCAGTATAAATATTGACAGTTTTTACTTCAGCCAAAATGCAAGCACGGGTCACTGTGTAAAGTTCTGCTGCCTGTGCTGATGTTCCTATTGGCAAGGCATAACCTTCTATTACCTCATGGGGAGTTACTATAGTATAGCAAACCCTACCAGCAACAGATCATCTTTTGAGCGGTGCGAAGAGCCATCTAGGAAAATAATTAAATCAGGGTTATCAATAGGAGGATAGGCAGGGGACAGAGATCAGGAGCATTCAGACTAAAGATGTAGGGGACAAGGAAGAAAAAGATAACAAATTTATTTGCTCCATTAAGGATAAAAAGAGAGTAAGAGATGGAGAGTTTCTTAAATGCATCTATTTTAATGCTAGGAGCATTGTAAGAAAGGTGGATGAACTGAGAGCATGGATTGATACCTGGAAATATGATGCTGTAGCTATTAGTGAAACGTGGTTGCAGGAGGGGAGTAATTGGCAACTAAATATTTCAGGATTTCGTTGCTTCAGGTGTGATAGAATAGGAGGGGCAAGAGGGGGAGGTGTTGCATTGCTTGTCAGAGAAAATATAACAGCGGTCCTCTGGCAGGATAGATTAGTAGACTCGTCCAGGGAGGCTATTTGGGTGGAATTGAGGAATAGGAAAGGTGTAGTGACGCTAATAGGGGTGTATTATAGACCACCTAATGGGGACCGAGAACTGGAGGAGCAAATTTGTAACGAGATAGCAGATATTTGTAATAAGCACTAAGTTGTGATTGTGGGAGATTTTAATTTTCCACACATAGACTGGGAAGCCCATTCTGTAAAAGGGCTGGATGATTTGGAGTTTGTCAAATGTGTGCAAGATAGTTTTTTGCAGCAATACATAGGAGCACCAGCTAGAGAAGGGGCAGTGCTGGATCTCCTGTTAGGCAATGAGATAGGGCAGGCGATGGAGGTATGTGTTGGAGAGCACTTTGGGTCCAGTGATCACAATACCATTAGTTTCAATATAATTATGGAGAAGGATAGGACTGGACCCAGGGTTGAGGTTTTTGATTAGAGAAAGGCTAATTTTGAGGAGATGCGAAAGGATTTAGAAGGAGTGGATTAGGACAATTTGTTTTATGGGAAGGATGTAATAGAGAAATGGAGGTCATTTAAAGGTGAAATTTTGAGGGTACAGGATCTTTATGTTCCTGTTAGGTTGAAAGGAAAGGTTGAAAATTTGAAAGAGCCATGGTTTTCAAGGGATATAGGAAACTTGGTTCGGAAAAAGAGAGGGATTTACAATAAATATAGGCAGCTTGGAGTTAATGAGGTGCTCGAGGAATATAAAGAATGTAAAAAAAATCTTAAGAAAGAAATTAGAAAAGCTAAAATAAGATACGAGGCAGCTTTAGCAAGTAAGTTGAAAATAAATCCAAAAGGTTTCTACAGTTATATAAATAGCAAAAGGATAGTGAGGGATAAAATTGGTCCCTTAGAGAATCAGAGTGGACGGCTATGTGCGGAGCCAAAAGAGATGGGGAAGATTTTGAACAATTTCTTTTCTTCAGTATTCACTAAGGAGAAGGATATTGAATTGTGTAAAGTAAAGGAAACAAGAAGGGTAGTTATGGAAAGTATGACGATTAAAGAAAAGGAAGTACTGGCGCTTTTAAGGAATATAAAAGAGGATGAGTCTCCGGGTCCGGACAAAATATTCCCTAGGACCTTAAGGGAAGTTGGTGTGGACATAGCAGGGGCTCTGACAGAAATATTTCAAATGTCATTAGAAACGAGGATGGTGCCGGAGGATTGGCGTATTGCTCATGTGGTTCCATTGTTTAAAAAGGGTTCTGAGAAGAAAGCTAGCAATTATCGGCCTGTGAGTTTGACGTCAGTGGTGAGTAAATTGATGGAAAGTATTCTTAGAGATGGTATATATAATTATCTGGATAGATAGGGTCTGATTAGGAACAGTCAACATGGATTTGTGCGTGGAAGGTCATGTTTGACAAACCTTATTGAATTTTTTGATGAGGTTACTAGGAAAGTTGACGAGGATAAATCGGTGGATGTTGTCTATATGGACTTTAGTAAGGCCTTTGACAAGGTTCCACACGGAAGGTTAGTTAGGAAGGTTCAATCATTAGGCATTAATATTGAAGTAGTAAAATGGATTCAGCAGTGACTGGATGGGAGTCGCCAGAGAGTAGTGGTGGATAACTGTGTGTCAGATTGGAGAACGGTGTGTAGCGGTGCACCTTAAGGATCTGTACTGGGTCCAATGTTGTTTGTCATATATATTAATGATCTCGATGTTGGGGTGGTAAATTAGATTAGTAAGTATGCAGATGATACTAAGATAGGTGGCGTTGTGGATAATGAAGTAGGTTTTCAAAGCTTGCAGAGAGATTTACGCTAGTTAGAAGAGTGGGCTGAAAGATGGCAGATGGAGTTTAATGCTGAAAAATGTGAGGTGCTACATTTTGGTAGGACTAATCAATATAGGACATACATGGTAAATGGTAGGGCATTGAAGAATGGAGTAGAACAGAGGGATCTAGGAGTAATGGTGCATAGTTCCCTGAAGGTGGAATCTCATGTGGATAGGGTGGTGAAGAAAGCTTTTGGTATGCTGGCCTTTATTAATCAAAGCATTGAGTATAGGAGTTGGATGTAATGTTGAAATTGTATAAGGCATTGGTAAGGCCAAATTTGGAGTATTGTGTACAGTTCTGGTCACTGAATAAAAGGAAAGATGTCAATAAAATTGAGAGAGTACAAAGGAGGTTTACTAAAATGTTGCCTGAGTTTCATCTCCTAAGTTACAGAGAACGATTGAACAAGTTAGGTCTTTATTCTTTGGAGTGTAGAAGGTTGAGAGGGGACTTGATAGGGGTGTTTAAAATTATGAAGGGGATTGATAGAGTTGACGTGGATGGGCTTTTTCCATTGAGAGTGGGGGAGATTCAAACAAGAGGACATGAGTTGAGAGTTAAAGGGCAAAAGTTTAGGGGTAACATGAGAGGGAACTTCTTTACTCAGAGAGTGGTAGCTGTGTGGAATGAGCTTCCAGCAGAAGTGGTTGAGGCAGGTTCGATGTTGTCGTTTAAGTTAAATTGGATAGATATATGGACAGGAAGGAAATGGAGGGTTATGGACCAAGTGCAGGTCAGTGGGACTAGGTGAGAGTAGGAGTTTGGCACAGACTAGAAGGGCCGAGATGGCCTGTTTCCATGCTGCAATTGTTATATGGTTATATGGTTAATAGGTTCGTTTCTCAGATCTGGACGGGGAATAGTAGTGGCTTCCATTGTGAGCAGACACTCATGGTCATCCTCATCCTGCTGTGCAGATGGTAATGGAATAAAGTAGTTGGATTTTAGCCGGAGATCTCTTGTACATATAGTTGGATCAAAAGAGAAGAATCAGCTCATAGCCTGTTCTTCTGGCATTGGTAAAGTGCTGAGTAGCAGTGGAATTCAACAGTAGCATTACGGCATGGGGCACTATCACATTACATGGATGATCAGGAATAGACTTTTCTACCATTACAGCGGTGGCAGCTACGGCATGCAAACCGGCGGGCATTCCCTTAACAATGGCTGGTAATACCGCAGAATAATAAGCTACTGGTCTCTTTCCTCCTCTGTACTCTTGCATAGGATGCCCGTAGCAAACCCTTGCAATCCATTCACATATAGTTAAAAGGGCTTAGGTAATCCTAGCATGGATGCCATGACTAAAATCTGGAAAACTTTCTCCCTTTCAGGTGTCCATTCTACGACAGGGAGGGGGGCTCAGTTTGCAACATAGCAGAACGTAATACGGCATCCCTCTCCCGATATTCCGGAATCCATTGTCGGCAGTACCCTACTATACCCAGGAAAGAAAGGATGTCCCTTTTCATTTTGGGGATTGGGACCTGCTTTGTTGCTTTTATTCTATCCCTTCCCAAACTTTACTGAGCTAGAATCCAAGGTACAGGACAGTCTCTTGGCAAAACTGTATTTTCTCCAAAGATACCCAGTGCCCTCTTCTTGCCAAATGTTCAAGGATTTAGACAAGGTGGCCCTGTAGTGGAAGGTATCAGGATATCATCTGCATAGTGAGTTAAAGTGGAATATTTGGCAGCTGGCATTCGACCAAATCATTTTTAACTGCTGCGGCATAAACTGCAGGGCTGTCGATCTACCCCTGGGCAGACGTGTCCACTTAGATTGCTGACTCTTATAACTAAAGGCAAATAACTACTGGCTATCCTTGTGCAAAGGTATGGAGAAAAGTGCTGAGTACAGTAAAGGTACTAGCTGCCGCAGGTATAACGTTGATGTCAGGCACCAGCGGGGCAATAGGGATGACTATCATATTAATGGCTCTTAGGTCCTGCACAAAACGCACTCATTTCTTCTGCCTACTTTAGGTTATATGGGGATTATCCAGTTATGTTATATGGATCAGAATGTTGGACAATATCTAGTAACATGAGGGAACGAGTTGAAGCAGCAGAGATGTGGTTTTTGAGCAGGATGCAAAGAATAGCATGGATGAAACGAATATCTAATGAGGACGTCATGAACAGAGCAAACACAAAAAGAGAAATAATGTATGAGATCATGAAAAGGCAATGTAACTTCATTGGACATGTGATTAGGAAAGAGGAGTTAGAATGCACGGTAATTATGGGAAAGATTGAAGGGAAGAAAGCAAGAGGAAGGCAAAGACAAATGATGATGGAGACAGCAGCCAGAGAACTGGAAATGAATACCAATGAATTGATCCACTTGACTCGAAACAGGAGTGTGTGGGCTATGGCAGTCAAAGCTCAATCTGGGCACAGCATCCGATGATGATGAATATGGGGATATTATACGGTCTTTGTGTCCTTACCAGCAACCCTTGCTGCAACAATGAGTCAATTACTGAAGCAATACCTTCAGCTTCAGTAGCTATATGGCACTGTTTAATACAGGGCAGTGACACATTCTTTTTTTTTTTGAATAACTTTATGCTCTGGAGCTGTTACCCACATGATTTTTATGTTGAGCCCATAGGTTCACTGGTACCCGTGCTAAGGCTGTAGGGAGAAGTAGAGGGTCTTCTGCTGGTGGCTGTTGCTTTTCAAAGGTTGTTTCTTAGATCTCGGACTTCAACATAATCCTCCCCTCCTTTTCGTTAAACAATTCTATTCACACTTCTCGTCCCAATACGGGCAGAGTTAAAGTACAAACAGCCTCAGTGTATTTCATCAGTCATTTTACATTGTCCCGCTATCTTTATGTTTTGCTGGTGGTTTTACAGCCACTGTCAAATGGGACATTGAGGAGTCCCCCATTTGGAATTTTCTTCCTGATCTTCCACTGTCTATCAGGACCAAAATACACATACGGTGTTGCCTTTAGCTTTTTTTAAGTCATTCAAATAAGGGTGTACAGCTTGATCATAGGGCCGGTCAGTCTGCAGAGTGTGATAGGCCGTGTAGCGGAGCTGCTTTTCTCGGCTGCCATTAATCAAACATTACAGATTTTGTATGTAGAGTTTGGCTTGTCCTATCAATGTGTCATACAGTCTCTGCTTGCCAAGCATAGGGATTGCTATCCAGCTGCCGACAGTATTACATGGGTTCTAAACTTCTCTTTCTTAGCCCGTACATTAATGTTACTGTACTGTATGGTAGGATTAAAGCCAGGACCAACAGGCTCCGGGACAGATTGATTAATTCACGATGATACAATTGTAATTTTTTGTTATATTGATTGTCCTGTTGTACATACTATTTATTACAAATTACAATGATTGCACATTGCACATTTAGACGGAGACGTAACGTGAAGATTTATACTCCTCATGTATATGAAGGATGCAAGTAATAAGGTCAATTCAATTCAACATAGAGTTAAGTAAAGTCTGAACGGCTCGCGGCCCATTCTCAGCCGGGGGTATCCAACATGCTCTTCCCACTTATGACTTTCATGAGCTATAAAGTTTGGGATGGGTTCCCCTTATCTCTGCAGGCAGCAGGTTACTTCCCTATCGCTGTGTTTTCACGCACCTCCCACACCTTCCCCTATATCGCTGTGTTTTCGTGCACCTCTCATAGCTTCCCCTATATAGTTGAGTTTTTGCTCACCTCTGATACCTTCTCCTATATCGCAGTGTTTTTGCATACCTCCCAGTGCTTCCCCTATACTGCCGTGTTTTCGCGCACCTCCCGTACCTTCCCCAATATTGCTGTGTTCTCGCGCACCTCAAGTAGCTTCCCCATATCGCCATGTTTTCACGCAACTCCCGTACCTTCCCCTATATCGCCGTGTTTCCGTGCACCTCCCACAGCTTCCCCTATATCGCTGTGTTTTCGCGCAACTCTCATACCTTCCCCTATATCGCTGTGTTTTCACGTACCTCGCATAGCTTCCACTATATACCTGTGTTTTCGTGCACCTCTCATAGCTTCCCCTATATTGCTCTGTTTTCATGTGCCTCCCATACCTTCCCCTACATCGCTGCATTTTCGCACACCTCTCATACCTTCCCCTATATCGCTGTTTTCGCGCACCTCCCACACCTTCCCCTAAATCACCGTGTTTTCGCATAGCACTCAGAGCTTCCCCTATACCGCCGTGATTCGCACACCTCCTACATTTTCCCCTATATCGCCATGTTTTTGCGCATCTCTCATAGCTTCTCCTATATCGCCGGGTTTTTGCGCACCTCCCGTACCTTCCCTTATATCGCCGTGTTTTCACGCACCTCCCAGGGCTTCCCCATATCGCCGTGTTTTTGCGCACCTCCCGTACCTTCCCTTATATCGCCGTGTTTTTGCGCACATCCCATGCCTTCCCCTACATCGGTGTGTTTTCGGGAACCTCTCATGCCTTCCCCTATATTGTTGTGTTTTCGCGCACCTCTCATACCCTTCCCATATCACTGTGTTTTCGTGCACCTCTCATACCCTCCCCTATATCGCTGTGTTTTCACGCACCTTGCATAGCTTCCCCTATATAGCTGAGTTTTTGCTCACCTCTGATACCTTCCCCTATATCGCTCTGTTTTCGTGCACCTCCCATACTTTCCCCTATATTGCTGCATTTTCGCGCACCACTCATACCTTCCCCTATATCGCTGTGTTTTCGCGCACCTCCCACACCTTCCCCTAAATCGCCGTGCTTTCACATACCACTCAGAGCTTCCCCTGTACCGCTTTTTTCACACACCTATTAGTAGCTTCCCCTATACCGCTGTGTTTTCGTGCACCTCTCATACCTTCCCCTATATCGCGGACATTTTGTGCACCACCCATAGATTCCCCTATATCGCTGTGTTTTCGTGCACCTCTCATACCTTCCCCTATATCGCTGTGTTTTCGCACACCTCCCACACCTTCCCTTCTATCGCCATGTTTTTGCGCATCTCTCATAGCTTCTCCTATATTGCCGTGTTTTCGCGCACCTCTCATAGCTTCCCCTATATTGCTGTGTTTTCGTGCACCTCTCATACCTGCCCCTATATCGCTGTGCTTTTGCACACCTCTCATAGCTTCCCCCATATCGCTGTGTTTTCGTACACCACCCATAGATTCCCCTATATCATTGCGTTTTCACGCACCTCTCACAGCTTCCCTTATATCGCTGTGTTTTCGTGTTCCTCTCATAGCTTCCCCTATATCACTGTGTTTTCGCACACCTCACATAGCTTTCCCATATCGCCATGTTTTCGCGCAAGTCCTGTACCTATCCCTATATCGCCGTGTTTTCGCGCACCTCTCACGCCTTCCCCTATATCGCTGTGTTTTCGCGCACCTCTCATAGCTTCCCCTATATCGCTCTGTTTTCGCGCACCTCCCATAACCTCCCCTATATTGCTGTGTTTTCGCGCACATCTCATACCTTCCCCTATATCGTTCTGTTTTCGCGCACCTCTCATAAATTCCCTTATATCGCTGTGTTTTCACGCAACTTTCATAGCTTCCCCTATATTGCGTTGTTTTCGTGGACCTCCCATGCCTTCCCCTATATCGCAGTGTTTTCATGCACCTCCCATACCTTCCCCTATATCACTGTGTTTACGTGCACCTCTCATACCTTCCCCTATATCGCTGTGTTTTCGCACATCTCCCACACCTTTCCCTATATCGCCATATTTTTGCGCATCTCTCATAGCTTCCCCTATATCGCCGTGTTCTTGCGCACATCCCGTACCTTCCCCTATATCCCCGTGTTTTCACGCACCTCCCAGAGCTTCCCCATATCGCTGTGTTTTCGTGCACCTCGCCAAGCTTCCACTATATTGCTGTGTTTTCGCGCACCTCCCATACCTTCCCCTATATTGCTGTGTTTTCGCGCACCTCCCATAGCTTCCCCTATATCGCTGTGTTTTCACACACCTCTCATACCTTCCCCTATGTCATTGTGTTTTCGCACACCTCTCATAGCTTCCCCTATATCGCTGTATTTTTGCGCACCTCCCATAGCTTCCCCTATATCGCTGTGTTTTCGCACACCTCTCATACCATCCCTGTATCGCTGTGTTGTCGCGCACCTCTCATATCTTCCCCTATGTCGTTGTGTTTTCGCGCACCTCTCATACATTCCCCTATATTGCTGTTTTCTCGCTCACCTCTCATACCTTCCCCTACATCGCTGTGTTTTTGTGCACCAATTAATAGCGTCCCCTATATCACTCTGTTTTCGTGCACCTCCCGTACCTTCCCCTATATCGCTGACTTTTTGCGCACAACCCATACATTCCCGTATATCGCTGTGTTTTCGCACAGCTCTCATAGCTTCCCCTATATCGCGGTGTTTTCGTGCACCTACCATATCTTCCCCTATATCGCCATATTTTTGCGCATCTCTCATAGGTTCCCCTATATCGCTGTGTTCTTGCGCACCTCCCGGACCTTCCCCTATATCTCCGTGTTTTCGCGCACCTCCCAGAGCTTCCCCATATCGCTGTGTTTTCGCACACCTCGCCAAGCTTCCACTATATTGCTGTGTTTTCACGCACCTCCCATACCTTCCACTATATTGCTGTGTTTTCACGCACCTCCTACAACTCCCCCTATATCGCCGTGTTTTCGCATACCTCTCAGCTTCCCCTATACCGCCGTTTTCGCGCACCTCCCGTACCTTCCCCTACATCGCTGTGTTTTCGCGCACTTCCCCTACCTTCCCCTATGTCGCTGTGTTTTCGTACACCTCCCATAGCTTCCCCTATATCGCCGTGTTTTCGTGCACCTCTTTCACCTTACCTTATTTTGCCATGTTTTCGCGCACCTCTCATAGCTTCCCCTATATTGCTGAGATTTTGTGCACCTCTCATAACTGCCTCTATATCGCTGTGTTTTAGCGCACCTCTCATAGCTTCCCCTATATCCCTATGTTTTCATGCACCTCTCATACCTTCCCCTATATTGCTGTGTTTTCGCACACCTCCCACACCTTCCCCTATATCGCCATGTTTTTGCGCTTCTCTCATAGTTTTTCCATATCGCCATATTTTCGCAAAGTCCCGTACCTTTCCCTATATTGCCGTGTTTTTGCACACTTCTCATACCTTCCGCTATATCGCTGTGTTTTCGCGCACCTCTCAAACCTTCCCCAATATCGCTGTGTTTTCGTGCACCCCCCACACCTTTCCCTATATCGCCATGTCTTGGCCTGAAATGACGACTGTACCTCTTCCTAGAGATGCTGCCTGGCCTGCTGCGTTCACCAGCAACTTTGATGTGTGTTCCCCGATATCGCTGTGTTTTCGCGCACCTCTCATAGCTTCCCCTATATCGCTGTGATTTCGTGCACCTCTCATACCTTTTCCTATATCGCTGTGTTTTCGCGCATCTGTCATAGGTTCCCCTATATCGCTGTGTTCTTGCGCACCTCCCGTACCTTTCCCTATATCGCCGTGTTTTCGCGCACCTCCCAGAGCTTCCCCATATCGCTGTGTTTTCGCGCACCTCACCAAGCTTCCACTATATTGCTGTGTTTTCGCGCACCTCCCATACCATACCCTATATCCATGTGTTTTCACGCACCTCCCACAACTTCCCCTATATCGCCGTGTTTTTGCATACCTCTCAGCTTCCCCTATACTGCCGTGTGTTCGAGCACCTCCCATACCTTCCCCTATATCGCTGTGTTTTCGCGCACCTCCCCTACCTTCCCCTATATCGCTGTGTTTTCGCACACCTCGCATAGCTTCCCCTACATTGCCATGTTTTCGCGCACCTCTCATAGCTTCCCCTATATCGCTGTGCTTTCGCGCACCTCCCATAGCTCCGTCCTGACCCCCATTCCTCCCCACTGATCTCCCTCCTGGCACCTATCCTTGTAAGCGAACAAGTGCTACACATGCCCTTACACTTCCTCCCTTACCACCATTCAGGGCCCCAGACAGTCCTTCCAGGTGAGGCGACACTTCACCTGTGAGTCGGCTGGGGTGATATACTGCATCCGGTGCTCCCGATGTGGTGTTCTATATATTGGCTAGACCCGACGCAGACTGGGAGACCGCTTTGCTGAACATCTACGCTCTGTCCGCCTGAGAAAGCAGGATCTCCCAGTGGCCACACATTTTAATTCCACATCCCATTCCCATTCTGACATGTCTATCCACGGCCTCCTCTACTGTAAAGATGAAGCCACACTCAGGTTGGAGAAACAACACCTTATATTCCGTTTGGGTAGCCTCCAACCTGATGGCCTCCCACCTCCCCTTCGTACCCCATCCGTTATATATTTTTATACACACATTCTTCCTCTCACTCTCCTTTTTCTCCCTCTGTCCCTCTGACTATACCCCTTGCCAATCCTCTGGGTTCGCCCCCACCTTGTCTTTCTCCCCGGACCTCCTGTCCCATGATCCTCTCATATCCCCTTTGCCAATCACCTGTCCAGCTCAAGGCTCCATCCCTCCCCCTCCTGTCTTCTCCTATCATTTTGGATCACCCCTTCCCCGTCCCACTTTCAAATCTCTTACTAACTCTTCCTTCAGTTAGTCCTGACGAAGGGTCTCGGCCTGAAACGTCGACTGTACTTCTTCCTAGAGATGCTGCCTGGCCTGCTGAATTCACCAGCAACTTTGATGTGTGTTCCCCGATATTGCTGTGTTTTCGCACAACCCTCATACCTTCCAAAATATTGCTGTCTTTTCGCGCACCTCTCGTAGCTTCCCCTATATCACTGTGTTTTCGTGCACCTCCCATACCTTCCCCTATATAGCTGTTTTCGCGCACCTCCCTCACCTTCCCCTATATCGCCGTGTTTTCGCGTACCACCCAAAGCTACCCCTATACTGCCGTGTTTTCGCACCCCTCACGTACCTTCCCCTACATCGCTGTGTTTTCGCGCACCTCCCATACCTTCCCCTATATCGCCGTGATTTTGCACACCTCCCAGAGCTTCCCCATATCGCCGTGTTTTCGAGCACCTCCTGTACCTTCCCTTATATTGCCGTGATTTTGCGCACGTCCCATGCCTTCCCCTATATCGGTGTTTTTTCGGGCAACTCTCATATATTCCCCTATATCGCTGTGTTTTCAGGCACCTCCCATAACCTCCCCTATATTGCTGTGTTTTCCCGCACCTCTCATACTTTTCCCTATATCGTTGTGTTTTCGCGCACCTCTCAGAGCTTCCCCATATCGCTGTGATTTCATGCACCTCTCATAGCTTCCTCTATATCACTACGTTTTAGCGCACCTCTCAGCTTCCCCTATACCACCGTGTTTTCGCGCAACTCCCGTACCTTCCCCTATATCGCTGTGTTTTCGCGCAACTCCCCTACCTTCCCCGATATCGCTGTGTTTTCGCACACCTCCTATAGCTTCCCCTATATCGCCGTTTTTTGGCGCACCTCTTTCACCTTACCCTATTTTGCCGTGTTTTCGCACACCTCTGATAGCTTCCCCTATATTGCTGAGATTTTGTGCACCTCTCATAACTGCCTCTATATCGCTGTGGTTTAGCGCACCTCTCATAGCTTCCCCTATATCCCTGTGTTTTCGTGCACTTCTCATACCTTCCCCTATATCGCTGTGTTTTCGCACACCTCCCACACCTTCCCCTATATCGCCATGTTTTGCGCATCTCTCATAGCTTCCCCTATATCGCTGTGTTTTTGTGCACCTCCCGTACCTTCCCCTATATGGCTGACCTTTTGCGCACCACCCATAGATTCCCGTATATCGCTGTGTTTTCACTCAGCTCTCATAAATTCCCCTATATCGCTGTGTTTTCGCGGAACTCTCATAGCTTCCCCTATATCGCGGTGTTTTCGTGCACCTCCCATACCTTCCCCTATATCGCAGTGTTTTCGTGCACCTCTCATACCTTCCCCTATATCGCTGTGTTTTCGCACACCTCCCACACCTTCCCCTATATTGCCATATTTTTGCGCATCTCTCATAGCTTCCCCTATATCACTGTGCTTTCGCGCACCTCCCATAACTTCCCCGATATCACTGTGTTTTCGCACACCTCTCATACCTTCCCAAATATTGCTGTGTTTTCGCACATCTCTATTAGATTCCTCTATATCGCTGTGTTTTCGTGCACCTCCCATACCTTCCACTATATCGCTGCATTTTTACGCACCTCCCCCACCTTCCCCTATATCACTGTGTTTTCGCACACCTCCCATAGCTTCTACTATCTCACTGTGTTTTCGCATATCTCCCATACCTTCCCCTATATCGCAGTGTTTTCGTGCACCTCTCATACCTTCCCCTATATCGCTGTGTTTTCGCACACCTCCCACACCTTCCCCTATATTGCCATATTTTTGCGCATCTCTCATAGCTTCCCCTATATCACTGTGCTTTCGCGCACCTCCCATAACTTCCCCGATATCACTGTGTTTTCGCACACCTCTCATACCTTCCCAAATATTGCTGTGTTTTCGCACATCTCTATTAGATTCCTCTATATCGCTGTGTTTTCGTGCACCTCCCATACCTTCCACTATATCGCTGCATTTTTACGCACCTCCCCCACCTTCCCCTATATCACTGTGTTTTCGCACACCTCCCATAGATTCTACTATCTCACTGTGTTTTCGCATATCTCTCATAGCTTCCCCTATATTGCTGAGATTTTGTGCACCTCTCATAACTGCCTCTATATCGCTGTGTTTTCGCGGAACTCTCATAGCTTCCCCTATATCGCTGTGTTTTCGTGCACCTCCCGTACCTTCCCCTATATCGCTGACCTTTTGCACACCACCCATAGATGCCCGTATATCGCTGTGTTTTCACACAGCTCTCATAAATTCCCCTATATCGCTGTGTTTTCGAGGAACTCTCATAGCTTCCCCTATATCGCGGTGTTTTCGTGCACCTCCCATACCTTCCCCTATATCGCAGTGTTTTCGTGCACCTCTCATACCTTCCCCTATATCGCTGTGTTTTCGCACACCTCCCACACCTTCCCCTATATTGCCATATTTTTGCGCATCTCTCATAGCTTCCCCATATCACTGTGCTTTCGCGCACCTCCCATAACTTCCCCGATATCACTGTGTTTTCGCACACCTCTCATACCTTCCCAAATATTGCTGTGTTTTCGCACATCTCTATTAGATTCCTCTATATCGCTGTGTTTTCGTGCACCTCCCATACCTTCCACTATATCGCTGCATTTTTACGCACCTCCCCCACCTTCCCCTATATCACTGTGTTTTCGCACACCTCCCATAGATTCTACTATCTCACTGTGTTTTCGCATATCTCTCATAGCTTCCCCTATATTGCTGAGATTTTGTGCACCTCTCATAACTGCCTCTATATCGCTGTGTTTTCGCGGAACTCTCATAGCTTCCCCTATATCGCTGTGTTTTCGTGCACCTCCCGTACCTTCCCCTATATCGCTGACCTTTTGCACACCACCCATAGATGCCCGTATATCGCTGTGTTTTCACACAGCTCTCATAAATTCCCCTATATCGCTGTGTTTTCGAGGAACTCTCATAGCTTCCCCTATATCGCGGTGTTTTCGTGCACCTCCCATACCTTCCCCTATATCGCAGTGTTTTCGTGCACCTCTCATACCTTCCCCTATATCGCTGTGTTTTCGCAAACCTCCCACACCTTCCCCTATATTGCCATATTTTTGCGCATCTCTCATAGCTTCCCCTATATCACTGTGCTTTCGCGCACCTCCCATAGCTTCCCCGATATCGCTGTGTTTTTGCACACCTCTCATACCTTCCCAAATATTGCTGTGTTTTCGCGCACCTCCCACACCTTCCCCTAAATCGCCGTGCTTTCACATACCACTCAGAGCTTCCCCTGTACCGCTTTTTTCACACACCTATTAGTAGCTTCCCCTATACCGCTGTGTTTTCGTGCACCTCTCATACCTTCCCCTATATCGCGGACATTTTGTGCACCACCCATAGATTCCCCTATATCGCTGTGTTTTCGTGCACCTCTCATACCTTCCCCTATATCGCTGTGTTTTCGCACACCTCCCACACCTTCCCTTCTATCGCCATGTTTTTGCGCATCTCTCATAGCTTCTCCTATATTGCCGTGTTTTCGCGCACCTCTCATAGCTTCCCCTATATTGCTGTGTTTTCGTGCACCTCTCATACCTGCCCCTATATCGCTGTGCTTTTGCACACCTCTCATAGCTTCCCCCATATCGCTGTGTTTTCGTACACCACCCATAGATTCCCCTATATCATTGCGTTTTCACGCACCTCTCACAGCTTCCCTTATATCGCTGTGTTTTCGTGTTCCTCTCATAGCTTCCCCTATATCACTGTGTTTTCGCACACCTCACATAGCTTTCCCATATCGCCATGTTTTCGCGCAAGTCCTGTACCTATCCCTATATCGCCGTGTTTTCGCGCACCTCTCACGCCTTCCCCTATATCGCTGTGTTTTCGCGCACCTCTCATAGCTTCCCCTATATCGCTCTGTTTTCGCGCACCTCCCATAACCTCCCCTATATTGCTGTGTTTTCGCGCACATCTCATACCTTCCCCTATATCGTTCTGTTTTCGCGCACCTCTCATAAATTCCCTTATATCGCTGTGTTTTCACGCAACTTTCATAGCTTCCCCTATATTGCGTTGTTTTCGTGGACCTCCCATGCCTTCCCCTATATCGCAGTGTTTTCATGCACCTCCCATACCTTCCCCTATATCACTGTGTTTACGTGCACCTCTCATACCTTCCCCTATATCGCTGTGTTTTCGCACATCTCCCACACCTTTCCCTATATCGCCATATTTTTGCGCATCTCTCATAGCTTCCCCTATATCGCCGTGTTCTTGCGCACATCCCGTACCTTCCCCTATATCCCCGTGTTTTCACGCACCTCCCAGAGCTTCCCCATATCGCTGTGTTTTCGTGCACCTCGCCAAGCTTCCACTATATTGCTGTGTTTTCGCGCACCTCCCATACCTTCCCCTATATTGCTGTGTTTTCGCGCACCTCCCATAGCTTCCCCTATATCGCTGTGTTTTCACACACCTCTCATACCTTCCCCTATGTCATTGTGTTTTCGCACACCTCTCATAGCTTCCCCTATATCGCTGTATTTTTGCGCACCTCCCATAGCTTCCCCTATATCGCTGTGTTTTCGCACACCTCTCATACCATCCCTGTATCGCTGTGTTGTCGCGCACCTCTCATATCTTCCCCTATGTCGTTGTGTTTTCGCGCACCTCTCATACATTCCCCTATATTGCTGTTTTCTCGCTCACCTCTCATACCTTCCCCTACATCGCTGTGTTTTTGTGCACCAATTAATAGCGTCCCCTATATCACTCTGTTTTCGTGCACCTCCCGTACCTTCCCCTATATCGCTGACTTTTTGCGCACAACCCATACATTCCCGTATATCGCTGTGTTTTCGCACAGCTCTCATAGCTTCCCCTATATCGCGGTGTTTTCGTGCACCTACCATATCTTCCCCTATATCGCCATATTTTTGCGCATCTCTCATAGGTTCCCCTATATCGCTGTGTTCTTGCGCACCTCCCGGACCTTCCCCTATATCTCCGTGTTTTCGCGCACCTCCCAGAGCTTCCCCATATCGCTGTGTTTTCGCACACCTCGCCAAGCTTCCACTATATTGCTGTGTTTTCACGCACCTCCCATACCTTCCACTATATTGCTGTGTTTTCACGCACCTCCTACAACTCCCCCTATATCGCCGTGTTTTCGCATACCTCTCAGCTTCCCCTATACCGCCGTTTTCGCGCACCTCCCGTACCTTCCCCTACATCGCTGTGTTTTCGCGCACTTCCCCTACCTTCCCCTATGTCGCTGTGTTTTCGTACACCTCCCATAGCTTCCCCTATATCGCCGTGTTTTCGTGCACCTCTTTCACCTTACCTTATTTTGCCATGTTTTCGCGCACCTCTCATAGCTTCCCCTATATTGCTGAGATTTTGTGCACCTCTCATAACTGCCTCTATATCGCTGTGTTTTAGCGCACCTCTCATAGCTTCCCCTATATCCCTATGTTTTCATGCACCTCTCATACCTTCCCCTATATTGCTGTGTTTTCGCACACCTCCCACACCTTCCCCTATATCGCCATGTTTTTGCGCTTCTCTCATAGTTTTTCCATATCGCCATATTTTCGCAAAGTCCCGTACCTTTCCCTATATTGCCGTGTTTTTGCACACTTCTCATACCTTCCGCTATATCGCTGTGTTTTCGCGCACCTCTCAAACCTTCCCCAATATCGCTGTGTTTTCGTGCACCCCCCACACCTTTCCCTATATCGCCATGTCTTGGCCTGAAATGACGACTGTACCTCTTCCTAGAGATGCTGCCTGGCCTGCTGCGTTCACCAGCAACTTTGATGTGTGTTCCCCGATATCGCTGTGTTTTCGCGCACCTCTCATAGCTTCCCCTATATCGCTGTGATTTCGTGCACCTCTCATACCTTTTCCTATATCGCTGTGTTTTCGCGCATCTGTCATAGGTTCCCCTATATCGCTGTGTTCTTGCGCACCTCCCGTACCTTTCCCTATATCGCCGTGTTTTCGCGCACCTCCCAGAGCTTCCCCATATCGCTGTGTTTTCGCGCACCTCACCAAGCTTCCACTATATTGCTGTGTTTTCGCGCACCTCCCATACCATACCCTATATCCATGTGTTTTCACGCACCTCCCACAACTTCCCCTATATCGCCGTGTTTTTGCATACCTCTCAGCTTCCCCTATACTGCCGTGTGTTCGAGCACCTCCCATACCTTCCCCTATATCGCTGTGTTTTCGCGCACCTCCCCTACCTTCCCCTATATCGCTGTGTTTTCGCACACCTCGCATAGCTTCCCCTACATTGCCATGTTTTCGCGCACCTCTCATAGCTTCCCCTATATCGCTGTGCTTTCGCGCACCTCCCATAGCTCCGTCCTGACCCCCATTCCTCCCCACTGATCTCCCTCCTGGCACCTATCCTTGTAAGCGAACAAGTGCTACACATGCCCTTACACTTCCTCCCTTACCACCATTCAGGGCCCCAGACAGTCCTTCCAGGTGAGGCGACACTTCACCTGTGAGTCGGCTGGGGTGATATACTGCATCCGGTGCTCCCGATGTGGTGTTCTATATATTGGCTAGACCCGACGCAGACTGGGAGACCGCTTTGCTGAACATCTACGCTCTGTCCGCCTGAGAAAGCAGGATCTCCCAGTGGCCACACATTTTAATTCCACATCCCATTCCCATTCTGACATGTCTATCCACGGCCTCCTCTACTGTAAAGATGAAGCCACACTCAGGTTGGAGAAACAACACCTTATATTCCGTTTGGGTAGCCTCCAACCTGATGGCCTCCCACCTCCCCTTCGTACCCCATCCGTTATATATTTTTATACACACATTCTTCCTCTCACTCTCCTTTTTCTCCCTCTGTCCCTCTGACTATACCCCTTGCCAATCCTCTGGGTTCGCCCCCACCTTGTCTTTCTCCCCGGACCTCCTGTCCCATGATCCTCTCATATCCCCTTTGCCAATCACCTGTCCAGCTCAAGGCTCCATCCCTCCCCCTCCTGTCTTCTCCTATCATTTTGGATCACCCCTTCCCCGTCCCACTTTCAAATCTCTTACTAACTCTTCCTTCAGTTAGTCCTGACGAAGGGTCTCGGCCTGAAACGTCGACTGTACTTCTTCCTAGAGATGCTGCCTGGCCTGCTGAATTCACCAGCAACTTTGATGTGTGTTCCCCGATATTGCTGTGTTTTCGCACAACCCTCATACCTTCCAAAATATTGCTGTCTTTTCGCGCACCTCTCGTAGCTTCCCCTATATCACTGTGTTTTCGTGCACCTCCCATACCTTCCCCTATATAGCTGTTTTCGCGCACCTCCCTCACCTTCCCCTATATCGCCGTGTTTTCGCGTACCACCCAAAGCTACCCCTATACTGCCGTGTTTTCGCACCCCTCACGTACCTTCCCCTACATCGCTGTGTTTTCGCGCACCTCCCATACCTTCCCCTATATCGCCGTGATTTTGCACACCTCCCAGAGCTTCCCCATATCGCCGTGTTTTCGAGCACCTCCTGTACCTTCCCTTATATTGCCGTGATTTTGCGCACGTCCCATGCCTTCCCCTATATCGGTGTTTTTTCGGGCAACTCTCATATATTCCCCTATATCGCTGTGTTTTCAGGCACCTCCCATAACCTCCCCTATATTGCTGTGTTTTCCCGCACCTCTCATACTTTTCCCTATATCGTTGTGTTTTCGCGCACCTCTCAGAGCTTCCCCATATCGCTGTGATTTCATGCACCTCTCATAGCTTCCTCTATATCACTACGTTTTAGCGCACCTCTCAGCTTCCCCTATACCACCGTGTTTTCGCGCAACTCCCGTACCTTCCCCTATATCGCTGTGTTTTCGCGCAACTCCCCTACCTTCCCCGATATCGCTGTGTTTTCGCACACCTCCTATAGCTTCCCCTATATCGCCGTTTTTTGGCGCACCTCTTTCACCTTACCCTATTTTGCCGTGTTTTCGCACACCTCTGATAGCTTCCCCTATATTGCTGAGATTTTGTGCACCTCTCATAACTGCCTCTATATCGCTGTGGTTTAGCGCACCTCTCATAGCTTCCCCTATATCCCTGTGTTTTCGTGCACTTCTCATACCTTCCCCTATATCGCTGTGTTTTCGCACACCTCCCACACCTTCCCCTATATCGCCATGTTTTGCGCATCTCTCATAGCTTCCCCTATATCGCTGTGTTTTTGTGCACCTCCCGTACCTTCCCCTATATGGCTGACCTTTTGCGCACCACCCATAGATTCCCGTATATCGCTGTGTTTTCACTCAGCTCTCATAAATTCCCCTATATCGCTGTGTTTTCGCGGAACTCTCATAGCTTCCCCTATATCGCGGTGTTTTCGTGCACCTCCCATACCTTCCCCTATATCGCAGTGTTTTCGTGCACCTCTCATACCTTCCCCTATATCGCTGTGTTTTCGCACACCTCCCACACCTTCCCCTATATTGCCATATTTTTGCGCATCTCTCATAGCTTCCCCTATATCACTGTGCTTTCGCGCACCTCCCATAACTTCCCCGATATCACTGTGTTTTCGCACACCTCTCATACCTTCCCAAATATTGCTGTGTTTTCGCACATCTCTATTAGATTCCTCTATATCGCTGTGTTTTCGTGCACCTCCCATACCTTCCACTATATCGCTGCATTTTTACGCACCTCCCCCACCTTCCCCTATATCACTGTGTTTTCGCACACCTCCCATAGATTCTACTATCTCACTGTGTTTTCGCATATCTCTCATAGCTTCCCCTATATTGCTGAGATTTTGTGCACCTCTCATAACTGCCTCTATATCGCTGTGTTTTCGCGGAACTCTCATAGCTTCCCCTATATCGCTGTGTTTTCGTGCACCTCCCGTACCTTCCCCTATATCGCTGACCTTTTGCACACCACCCATAGATGCCCGTATATCGCTGTGTTTTCACACAGCTCTCATAAATTCCCCTATATCGCTGTGTTTTCGAGGAACTCTCATAGCTTCCCCTATATCGCGGTGTTTTCGTGCACCTCCCATACCTTCCCCTATATCGCAGTGTTTTCGTGCACCTCTCATACCTTCCCCTATATCGCTGTGTTTTCGCACACCTCCCACACCTTCCCCTATATTGCCATATTTTTGCGCATCTCTCATAGCTTCCCCTATATCACTGTGCTTTCGCGCACCTCCCATAACTTCCCCGATATCACTGTGTTTTCGCACACCTCTCATACCTTCCCAAATATTGCTGTGTTTTCGCACATCTCTATTAGATTCCTCTATATCGCTGTGTTTTCGTGCACCTCCCATACCTTCCACTATATCGCTGCATTTTTACGCACCTCCCCCACCTTCCCCTATATCACTGTGTTTTCGCACACCTCCCATAGATTCTACTATCTCACTGTGTTTTCGCATATCTCTCATAGCTTCCCCTATATTGCTGAGATTTTGTGCACCTCTCATAACTGCCTCTATATCGCTGTGTTTTCGCGGAACTCTCATAGCTTCCCCTATATCGCTGTGTTTTCGTGCACCTCCCGTACCTTCCCCTATATCGCTGACCTTTTGCACACCACCCATAGATGCCCGTATATCGCTGTGTTTTCACACAGCTCTCATAAATTCCCCTATATCGCTGTGTTTTCGAGGAACTCTCATAGCTTCCCCTATATCGCGGTGTTTTCGTGCACCTCCCATACCTTCCCCTATATCGCAGTGTTTTCGTGCACCTCTCATACCTTCCCCTATATCGCTGTGTTTTCGCAAACCTCCCACACCTTCCCCTATATTGCCATATTTTTGCGCATCTCTCATAGCTTCCCCTATATCACTGTGCTTTCGCGCACCTCCCATAGCTTCCCCGATATCGCTGTGTTTTTGCACACCTCTCATACCTTCCCAAATATTGCTGTGTTTTCGCGCATCTCTATTAGATTCCCCTATATCGCTGTGTTTTGTGCACTTCTCCTACCTTCCCCGATATCGCCGTGTTTTTGCATACCTCTCAGCTTCCCCTATACTGCCGTGTTTTCGTGCAACTCCTGTACCTTCCCCTATATCACTGTGTTTTCGTGCACCTCCCCTACCTTCCCCTATATCGCTGTGTTTTCGCACACCTCCCATAGCTTCCACTATATCTCCATGTTTTCGCGCACCTCTTACACCTTACCCTATTTTGCCATGTTTTCGCGCACTTCTCATAGCTTCCCCGATATTGCTGAGATTTTGTGCACCTCTCATAACTGCCTCTATATCGCTGTGTTTTAGCGCACCTCTCATAGCTTCCCCTATATCCCTGTGTTTTCGTGCACCTCTCATACCTTCCCCTATATCACAGTGTTTTCGCACACCTCCCATAACCTCCCCTATATCGCCATGTTTTTGTGCATCTCTCATAGCTTGCCCTATATCGCTGTGTTTTCGCAGAACTCTCATAGCTTCCCCTATATCGCTGTGTTTTCGTGCACCTCCCATACCTTCTCCTATATCACTGACCTTTTGCGCACCACCCATAGATTCCTGTATATCGCTGTGTTTTCACACAGCTCTCATAAATTCCCCTATATTGCTGTGTTTTCGTGGAACTCTCATGGCTTATCCTATATCGCGGTGTTTTCATGCACCTCCCATACCTTCCCCTATATCGCTGACCTTTTGCGCACCACCCATAGATTCCCGTATATCGTTGTGTTTTCACTCAGCTCTCATAAATTCCCCTATATCGCTGTGTTTTCGCGGAACTCTCATAGCTTCCCCTATATCGCGGTGTTTTCGTGCACCTCCCATAACTTCCCCTATATCGCAGTGTTTTCGTGCACCTCTCATACCTTCCCCTATATCACTGTGTTTTCGCACACCTCCCACACCTTCCCCTATATTGCCATATTTTTGCGCATCTCTCATAGCTTCCCCTATATCACTGTGCTTTCGCGCACTTCCCATAACTTCCCCGATATCACTGTGTTTTCGCACACCTCTCATACCTTCCCAAATATTGCTGTGTTTTCGTGCACCCCCCACACCTTTCCCTATATCGCCATGTCTTGGCCTGAAATGACGACTGTACCTCTTCCTAGAGATGCTGCCTGGCCTGCTGCGTTCACCAGCAACTTTGATGTGTGTTCCCCGATATCGCTGTGTTTTCGCGCACCTCTCATAGCTTCCCCTATATCGCTGTGATTTCGTGCACCTCTCATACCTTTTCCTATATCGCTGTGTTTTCGCGCATCTGTCATAGGTTCCCCTATATCGCTGTGTTCTTGCGCACCTCCCGTACCTTTCCCTATATCGCCGTGTTTTCGCGCACCTCCCAGAGCTTCCCCATATCGCTGTGTTTTCGCGCACCTCACCAAGCTTCCACTATATTGCTGTGTTTTCGCGCACCTCCCATACCATACCCTATATCCATGTGTTTTCACGCACCTCCCACAACTTCCCCTATATCGCCGTGTTTTTGCATACCTCTCAGCTTCCCCTATACTGCCGTGTGTTCGAGCACCTCCCATACCTTCCCCTATATCGCTGTGTTTTCGCGCACCTCCCCTACCTTCCCCTATATCGCTGTGTTTTCGCACACCTCGCATAGCTTCCCCTACATTGCCATGTTTTCGCGCACCTCTCATAGCTTCCCCTATATCGCTGTGCTTTCGCGCACCTCCCATAGCTCCGTCCTGACCCCCATTCCTCCCCACTGATCTCCCTCCTGGCACCTATCCTTGTAAGCGAACAAGTGCTACACATGCCCTTACACTTCCTCCCTTACCACCATTCAGGGCCCCAGACAGTCCTTCCAGGTGAGGCGACACTTCACCTGTGAGTCGGCTGGGGTGATATACTGCATCCGGTGCTCCCGATGTGGTGTTCTATATATTGGCTAGACCCGACGCAGACTGGGAGACCGCTTTGCTGAACATCTACGCTCTGTCCGCCTGAGAAAGCAGGATCTCCCAGTGGCCACACATTTTAATTCCACATCCCATTCCCATTCTGACATGTCTATCCACGGCCTCCTCTACTGTAAAGATGAAGCCACACTCAGGTTGGAGAAACAACACCTTATATTCCGTTTGGGTAGCCTCCAACCTGATGGCCTCCCACCTCCCCTTCGTACCCCATCCGTTATATATTTTTATACACACATTCTTCCTCTCACTCTCCTTTTTCTCCCTCTGTCCCTCTGACTATACCCCTTGCCAATCCTCTGGGTTCGCCCCCACCTTGTCTTTCTCCCCGGACCTCCTGTCCCATGATCCTCTCATATCCCCTTTGCCAATCACCTGTCCAGCTCAAGGCTCCATCCCTCCCCCTCCTGTCTTCTCCTATCATTTTGGATCACCCCTTCCCCGTCCCACTTTCAAATCTCTTACTAACTCTTCCTTCAGTTAGTCCTGACGAAGGGTCTCGGCCTGAAACGTCGACTGTACTTCTTCCTAGAGATGCTGCCTGGCCTGCTGAATTCACCAGCAACTTTGATGTGTGTTCCCCGATATTGCTGTGTTTTCGCACAACCCTCATACCTTCCAAAATATTGCTGTCTTTTCGCGCACCTCTCGTAGCTTCCCCTATATCACTGTGTTTTCGTGCACCTCCCATACCTTCCCCTATATAGCTGTTTTCGCGCACCTCCCTCACCTTCCCCTATATCGCCGTGTTTTCGCGTACCACCCAAAGCTACCCCTATACTGCCGTGTTTTCGCACCCCTCACGTACCTTCCCCTACATCGCTGTGTTTTCGCGCACCTCCCATACCTTCCCCTATATCGCCGTGATTTTGCACACCTCCCAGAGCTTCCCCATATCGCCGTGTTTTCGAGCACCTCCTGTACCTTCCCTTATATTGCCGTGATTTTGCGCACGTCCCATGCCTTCCCCTATATCGGTGTTTTTTCGGGCAACTCTCATATATTCCCCTATATCGCTGTGTTTTCAGGCACCTCCCATAACCTCCCCTATATTGCTGTGTTTTCCCGCACCTCTCATACTTTTCCCTATATCGTTGTGTTTTCGCGCACCTCTCAGAGCTTCCCCATATCGCTGTGATTTCATGCACCTCTCATAGCTTCCTCTATATCACTACGTTTTAGCGCACCTCTCAGCTTCCCCTATACCACCGTGTTTTCGCGCAACTCCCGTACCTTCCCCTATATCGCTGTGTTTTCGCGCAACTCCCCTACCTTCCCCGATATCGCTGTGTTTTCGCACACCTCCTATAGCTTCCCCTATATCGCCGTTTTTTGGCGCACCTCTTTCACCTTACCCTATTTTGCCGTGTTTTCGCACACCTCTGATAGCTTCCCCTATATTGCTGAGATTTTGTGCACCTCTCATAACTGCCTCTATATCGCTGTGGTTTAGCGCACCTCTCATAGCTTCCCCTATATCCCTGTGTTTTCGTGCACTTCTCATACCTTCCCCTATATCGCTGTGTTTTCGCACACCTCCCACACCTTCCCCTATATCGCCATGTTTTGCGCATCTCTCATAGCTTCCCCTATATCGCTGTGTTTTTGTGCACCTCCCGTACCTTCCCCTATATGGCTGACCTTTTGCGCACCACCCATAGATTCCCGTATATCGCTGTGTTTTCACTCAGCTCTCATAAATTCCCCTATATCACTGTGTTTTCGCGGAACTCTCATAGCTTCCCCTATATCGCGGTGTTTTCGTGCACCTCCCATACCTTCCCCTATATCGCAGTGTTTTCGTGCACCTCTCATACCTTCCCCTATATCGCTGTGTTTTCGCACACCTCCCACACCTTCCCCTATATTGCCATATTTTTGCGCATCTCTCATAGCTTCCCCTATATCACTGTGCTTTCGCGCACCTCCCATAACTTCCCCGATATCACTGTGTTTTCGCACACCTCTCATACCTTCCCAAATATTGCTGTGTTTTCGCACATCTCTATTAGATTCCTCTATATCGCTGTGTTTTCGTGCACCTCCCATACCTTCCACTATATCGCTGCATTTTTACGCACCTCCCCCACCTTCCCCTATATCACTGTGTTTTCGCACACCTCCCATAGATTCTACTATCTCACTGTGTTTTCGCATATCTCTCATAGCTTCCCCTATATTGCTGAGATTTTGTGCACCTCTCATAACTGCCTCTATATCGCTGTGTTTTCGCGGAACTCTCATAGCTTCCCCTATATCGCTGTGTTTTCGTGCACCTCCCGTACCTTCCCCTATATCGCTGACCTTTTGCACACCACCCATAGATGCCCGTATATCGCTGTGTTTTCACACAGCTCTCATAAATTCCCCTATATCGCTGTGTTTTCGAGGAACTCTCATAGCTTCCCCTATATCGCGGTGTTTTCGTGCACCTCCCATACCTTCCCCTATATCGCAGTGTTTTCGTGCACCTCTCATACCTTCCCCTATATCGCTGTGTTTTCGCACACCTCCCACACCTTCCCCTATATTGCCATATTTTTGCGCATCTCTCATAGCTTCCCCTATATCACTGTGCTTTCGCGCACCTCCCATAACTTCCCCGATATCACTGTGTTTTCGCACACCTCTCATACCTTCCCAAATATTGCTGTGTTTTCGCACATCTCTATTAGATTCCTCTATATCGCTGTGTTTTCGTGCACCTCCCATACCTTCCACTATATCGCTGCATTTTTACGCACCTCCCCCACCTTCCCCTATATCACTGTGTTTTCGCACACCTCCCATAGATTCTACTATCTCACTGTGTTTTCGCATATCTCTCATAGCTTCCCCTATATTGCTGAGATTTTGTGCACCTCTCATAACTGCCTCTATATCGCTGTGTTTTCGCGGAACTCTCATAGCTTCCCCTATATCGCTGTGTTTTCGTGCACCTCCCGTACCTTCCCCTATATCGCTGACCTTTTGCACACCACCCATAGATGCCCGTATATCGCTGTGTTTTCACACAGCTCTCATAAATTCCCCTATATCGCTGTGTTTTCGAGGAACTCTCATAGCTTCCCCTATATCGCGGTGTTTTCGTGCACCTCCCATACCTTCCCCTATATCGCAGTGTTTTCGTGCACCTCTCATACCTTCCCCTATATCGCTGTGTTTTCGCAAACCTCCCACACCTTCCCCTATATTGCCATATTTTTGCGCATCTCTCATAGCTTCCCCTATATCACTGTGCTTTCGCGCACCTCCCATAGCTTCCCCGATATCGCTGTGTTTTTGCACACCTCTCATACCTTCCCAAATATTGCTGTGTTTTCGCGCATCTCTATTAGATTCCCCTATATCGCTGTGTTTTGTGCACTTCTCCTACCTTCCCCGATATCGCCGTGTTTTTGCATACCTCTCAGCTTCCCCTATACTGCCGTGTTTTCGCGCAACTCCTGTACCTTCCCCTATATCACTGTGTTTTCGTGCACCTCCCCTACCTTCCCCTATATCGCTGTGTTTTCGCACACCTCCCATAGCTTCCACTATATCTCCATGTTTTCGCGCACCTCTTACACCTTACCCTATTTTGCCATGTTTTCGCGCACTTCTCATAGCTTCCCCGATATTGCTGAGATTTTGTGCACCTCTCATAACTGCCTCTATATCGCTGTGTTTTAGCGCACCTCTCATAGCTTCCCCTATATCCCTGTGTTTTCGTGCACCTCTCATACCTTCCCCTATATCACAGTGTTTTCGCACACCTCCCATAACCTCCCCTATATCGCCATGTTTTTGTGCATCTCTCATAGCTTGCCCTATATCGCTGTGTTTTCGCAGAACTCTCATAGCTTCCCCTATATCGCTGTGTTTTCGTGCACCTCCCATACCTTCTCCTATATCACTGACCTTTTGCGCACCACCCATAGATTCCTGTATATCGCTGTGTTTTCACACAGCTCTCATAAATTCCCCTATATTGCTGTGTTTTCGTGGAACTCTCATGGCTTATCCTATATCGCGGTGTTTTCATGCACCTCCCATACCTTCCCCTATATCGCTGACCTTTTGCGCACCACCCATAGATTCCCGTATATCGTTGTGTTTTCACTCAGCTCTCATAAATTCCCCTATATCGCTGTGTTTTCGCGGAACTCTCATAGCTTCCCCTATATCGCGGTGTTTTCGTGCACCTCCCATAACTTCCCCTATATCGCAGTGTTTTCGTGCACCTCTCATACCTTCCCCTATATCACTGTGTTTTCGCACACCTCCCACACCTTCCCCTATATTGCCATATTTTTGCGCATCTCTCATAGCTTCCCCTATATCACTGTGCTTTCGCGCACTTCCCATAACTTCCCCGATATCACTGTGTTTTCGCACACCTCTCATACCTTCCCAAATATTGCTGTGTTTTCGCGCACCCCCCACACCTTTCCCTATATCGCCATGTCTTGGCCTGAAATGACGACTGTACCTCTTCCTAGAGATGCTGCCTGGCCTGCTGCGTTCACCAGCAACTTTGATGTGTGTTCCCCGATATCGCTGTGTTTTCGCGCACCTCTCATAGCTTCCCCTATATCGCTGTGATTTCGTGCACCTCTCATACCTTTTCCTATATCGCTGTGTTTTCGCGCATCTGTCATAGGTTCCCCTATATCGCTGTGTTCTTGCGCACCTCCCGTACCTTTCCCTATATCGCCGTGTTTTCGCGCACCTCCCAGAGCTTCCCCATATCGCTGTGTTTTCGCGCACCTCACCAAGCTTCCACTATATTGCTGTGTTTTCGCGCACCTCCCATACCATACCCTATATCCATGTGTTTTCACGCACCTCCCACAACTTCCCCTATATCGCCGTGTTTTTGCATACCTCTCAGCTTCCCCTATACTGCCGTGTGTTCGAGCACCTCCCATACCTTCCCCTATATCGCTGTGTTTTCGCGCACCTCCCCTACCTTCCCCTATATCGCTGTGTTTTCGCACACCTCGCATAGCTTCCCCTACATTGCCATGTTTTCGCGCACCTCTCATAGCTTCCCCTATATCGCTGTGCTTTCGCGCACCTCCCATAGCTCCGTCCTGACCCCCATTCCTCCCCACTGATCTCCCTCCTGGCACCTATCCTTGTAAGCGAACAAGTGCTACACATGCCCTTACACTTCCTCCCTTACCACCATTCAGGGCCCCAGACAGTCCTTCCAGGTGAGGCGACACTTCACCTGTGAGTCGGCTGGGGTGATATACTGCATCCGGTGCTCCCGATGTGGTGTTCTATATATTGGCTAGACCCGACGCAGACTGGGAGACCGCTTTGCTGAACATCTACGCTCTGTCCGCCTGAGAAAGCAGGATCTCCCAGTGGCCACACATTTTAATTCCACATCCCATTCCCATTCTGACATGTCTATCCACGGCCTCCTCTACTGTAAAGATGAAGCCACACTCAGGTTGGAGAAACAACACCTTATATTCCGTTTGGGTAGCCTCCAACCTGATGGCCTCCCACCTCCCCTTCGTACCCCATCCGTTATATATTTTTATACACACATTCTTCCTCTCACTCTCCTTTTTCTCCCTCTGTCCCTCTGACTATACCCCTTGCCAATCCTCTGGGTTCGCCCCCACCTTGTCTTTCTCCCCGGACCTCCTGTCCCATGATCCTCTCATATCCCCTTTGCCAATCACCTGTCCAGCTCAAGGCTCCATCCCTCCCCCTCCTGTCTTCTCCTATCATTTTGGATCACCCCTTCCCCGTCCCACTTTCAAATCTCTTACTAACTCTTCCTTCAGTTAGTCCTGACGAAGGGTCTCGGCCTGAAACGTCGACTGTACTTCTTCCTAGAGATGCTGCCTGGCCTGCTGAATTCACCAGCAACTTTGATGTGTGTTCCCCGATATTGCTGTGTTTTCGCACAACCCTCATACCTTCCAAAATATTGCTGTCTTTTCGCGCACCTCTCGTAGCTTCCCCTATATCACTGTGTTTTCGTGCACCTCCCATACCTTCCCCTATATAGCTGTTTTCGCGCACCTCCCTCACCTTCCCCTATATCGCCGTGTTTTCGCGTACCACCCAAAGCTACCCCTATACTGCCGTGTTTTCGCACCCCTCACGTACCTTCCCCTACATCGCTGTGTTTTCGCGCACCTCCCATACCTTCCCCTATATCGCCGTGATTTTGCACACCTCCCAGAGCTTCCCCATATCGCCGTGTTTTCGAGCACCTCCTGTACCTTCCCTTATATTGCCGTGATTTTGCGCACGTCCCATGCCTTCCCCTATATCGGTGTTTTTTCGGGCAACTCTCATATATTCCCCTATATCGCTGTGTTTTCAGGCACCTCCCATAACCTCCCCTATATTGCTGTGTTTTCCCGCACCTCTCATACTTTTCCCTATATCGTTGTGTTTTCGCGCACCTCTCAGAGCTTCCCCATATCGCTGTGATTTCATGCACCTCTCATAGCTTCCTCTATATCACTACGTTTTAGCGCACCTCTCAGCTTCCCCTATACCACCGTGTTTTCGCGCAACTCCCGTACCTTCCCCTATATCGCTGTGTTTTCGCGCAACTCCCCTACCTTCCCCGATATCGCTGTGTTTTCGCACACCTCCTATAGCTTCCCCTATATCGCCGTTTTTTGGCGCACCTCTTTCACCTTACCCTATTTTGCCGTGTTTTCGCACACCTCTGATAGCTTCCCCTATATTGCTGAGATTTTGTGCACCTCTCATAACTGCCTCTATATCGCTGTGGTTTAGCGCACCTCTCATAGCTTCCCCTATATCCCTGTGTTTTCGTGCACTTCTCATACCTTCCCCTATATCGCTGTGTTTTCGCACACCTCCCACACCTTCCCCTATATCGCCATGTTTTGCGCATCTCTCATAGCTTCCCCTATATCGCTGTGTTTTTGTGCACCTCCCGTACCTTCCCCTATATGGCTGACCTTTTGCGCACCACCCATAGATTCCCGTATATCGCTGTGTTTTCACTCAGCTCTCATAAATTCCCCTATATCACTGTGTTTTCGCGGAACTCTCATAGCTTCCCCTATATCGCGGTGTTTTCGTGCACCTCCCATACCTTCCCCTATATCGCAGTGTTTTCGTGCACCTCTCATACCTTCCCCTATATCGCTGTGTTTTCGCACACCTCCCACACCTTCCCCTATATTGCCATATTTTTGCGCATCTCTCATAGCTTCCCCTATATCACTGTGCTTTCGCGCACCTCCCATAACTTCCCCGATATCACTGTGTTTTCGCACACCTCTCATACCTTCCCAAATATTGCTGTGTTTTCGCACATCTCTATTAGATTCCTCTATATCGCTGTGTTTTCGTGCACCTCCCATACCTTCCACTATATCGCTGCATTTTTACGCACCTCCCCCACCTTCCCCTATATCACTGTGTTTTCGCACACCTCCCATAGATTCTACTATCTCACTGTGTTTTCGCATATCTCTCATAGCTTCCCCTATATTGCTGAGATTTTGTGCACCTCTCATAACTGCCTCTATATCGCTGTGTTTTCGCGGAACTCTCATAGCTTCCCCTATATCGCTGTGTTTTCGTGCACCTCCCGTACCTTCCCCTATATCGCTGACCTTTTGCACACCACCCATAGATGCCCGTATATCGCTGTGTTTTCACACAGCTCTCATAAATTCCCCTATATCGCTGTGTTTTCGAGGAACTCTCATAGCTTCCCCTATATCGCGGTGTTTTCGTGCACCTCCCATACCTTCCCCTATATCGCAGTGTTTTCGTGCACCTCTCATACCTTCCCCTATATCGCTGTGTTTTCGCACACCTCCCACACCTTCCCCTATATTGCCATATTTTTGCGCATCTCTCATAGCTTCCCCTATATCACTGTGCTTTCGCGCACCTCCCATAACTTCCCCGATATCACTGTGTTTTCGCACACCTCTCATACCTTCCCAAATATTGCTGTGTTTTCGCACATCTCTATTAGATTCCTCTATATCGCTGTGTTTTCGTGCACCTCCCATACCTTCCACTATATCGCTGCATTTTTACGCACCTCCCCCACCTTCCCCTATATCACTGTGTTTTCGCACACCTCCCATAGATTCTACTATCTCACTGTGTTTTCGCATATCTCTCATAGCTTCCCCTATATTGCTGAGATTTTGTGCACCTCTCATAACTGCCTCTATATCGCTGTGTTTTCGCGGAACTCTCATAGCTTCCCCTATATCGCTGTGTTTTCGTGCACCTCCCGTACCTTCCCCTATATCGCTGACCTTTTGCACACCACCCATAGATGCCCGTATATCGCTGTGTTTTCACACAGCTCTCATAAATTCCCCTATATCGCTGTGTTTTCGAGGAACTCTCATAGCTTCCCCTATATCGCGGTGTTTTCGTGCACCTCCCATACCTTCCCCTATATCGCAGTGTTTTCGTGCACCTCTCATACCTTCCCCTATATCGCTGTGTTTTCGCAAACCTCCCACACCTTCCCCTATATTGCCATATTTTTGCGCATCTCTCATAGCTTCCCCTATATCACTGTGCTTTCGCGCACCTCCCATAGCTTCCCCGATATCGCTGTGTTTTTGCACACCTCTCATACCTTCCCAAATATTGCTGTGTTTTCGCGCATCTCTATTAGATTCCCCTATATCGCTGTGTTTTGTGCACTTCTCCTACCTTCCCCGATATCGCCGTGTTTTTGCATACCTCTCAGCTTCCCCTATACTGCCGTGTTTTCGCGCAACTCCTGTACCTTCCCCTATATCACTGTGTTTTCGTGCACCTCCCCTACCTTCCCCTATATCGCTGTGTTTTCGCACACCTCCCATAGCTTCCACTATATCTCCATGTTTTCGCGCACCTCTTACACCTTACCCTATTTTGCCATGTTTTCGCGCACTTCTCATAGCTTCCCCGATATTGCTGAGATTTTGTGCACCTCTCATAACTGCCTCTATATCGCTGTGTTTTAGCGCACCTCTCATAGCTTCCCCTATATCCCTGTGTTTTCGTGCACCTCTCATACCTTCCCCTATATCACAGTGTTTTCGCACACCTCCCATAACCTCCCCTATATCGCCATGTTTTTGTGCATCTCTCATAGCTTGCCCTATATCGCTGTGTTTTCGCAGAACTCTCATAGCTTCCCCTATATCGCTGTGTTTTCGTGCACCTCCCATACCTTCTCCTATATCACTGACCTTTTGCGCACCACCCATAGATTCCTGTATATCGCTGTGTTTTCACACAGCTCTCATAAATTCCCCTATATTGCTGTGTTTTCGTGGAACTCTCATGGCTTATCCTATATCGCGGTGTTTTCATGCACCTCCCATACCTTCCCCTATATCGCTGACCTTTTGCGCACCACCCATAGATTCCCGTATATCGTTGTGTTTTCACTCAGCTCTCATAAATTCCCCTATATCGCTGTGTTTTCGCGGAACTCTCATAGCTTCCCCTATATCGCGGTGTTTTCGTGCACCTCCCATAACTTCCCCTATATCGCAGTGTTTTCGTGCACCTCTCATACCTTCCCCTATATCACTGTGTTTTCGCACACCTCCCACACCTTCCCCTATATTGCCATATTTTTGCGCATCTCTCATAGCTTCCCCTATATCACTGTGCTTTCGCGCACTTCCCATAACTTCCCCGATATCACTGTGTTTTCGCACACCTCTCATACCTTCCCAAATATTGCTGTGTTTTCGCGCATCTCTATTAGATTCCTCTATATCGCTGTGTTTTCGTGCACCTCCCATACCTTCCACTATATCGCTGCATTTTTACGCACCTCCCCCACCTTCCCCTATATCACTGTGTTTTCGCACACCTCCCATAGCTTCTACTATCTCACTGTGTTTTCGCATATCTCTCATAACTTCCCCTATATCGCTGTGTTTTCGCGGAACTCTCATAGCTTCCCCTATATCGCTGTGTTTTCGTGCACCTCCCATACCTTCTCCTATATCGCTGACCTTTTGCGCACCACCCATAGATTCCTGTATATCGCTGTGTTTTCACACAGCTCTCATAAATTCCTCTATATTGCTGTGTTTTCGCGGAACTCTCTGGCTTACCCTATATCGCGGTGTTTTCATGCACCTCCCATACCTTCCCCTATATCGCTGACCTTTTGCGCACCACCCATAGATTCCTGTATATCGCTGTGTTTTCACACAGCGCTCATAAATTCCCCTATATCGCTGTGTTTTCGCGGAACTCTCATGGCTTACCCTATATCGCTGTGTTTTTGCACACCACCCACCCCTTCCCCTATATCGCCGTGTTTTCGCACACCTCTTTCACCTTACCCTATTTTGCCGTGTTTTCGCGCACCTCTCATAGCTTCCCCTATATTGCTGAGATTTTGTGCACATCTCATAACTGCCTCTATATGGCTGTGTTTTCGCACACCTCAAACACCTTCCCCTATATCGCCATATTTTTGCGCATCTCTCATAGCTTCCCCTATATTGTTGTGTTTTCGCGGAACTCTCATAGCTTCCCCTGTATCGCTGTGTTTTCGTGCGCCTCCCGTACCTTCCCCTATATCGCTGACCTTTTGCGCAGCACCCATAGATTCCCGTATATCGCTGTGTTTTCACACAGCTCTCATAAATTCCCCTATGTCGCTGTGTTTACGCGGAAATCTCATAGCTTCCCCTGCATCGCGGTGTTTTCGTGCACCTCCCATACCTTCCCCTATACCGCAGTGTTTTCGTGCACCTCTCATACCTTCCCCTATATCGCTATGTTTTCGCACACCTCCCACACCTTCCCCTATATTGCCATATTTTTGCGCATCTCTCATAGCTTCCCCATATCATTGTGCTTTCGCGCACCTCCCATACCTTCCCCGATATCGCTGTGTTTTCGCACACCTCCCATACCTTCCTAAATATTGCTGTGTTTTCGCGCATCTCTATTAGATTCCCCTATATCGCTGTGTTTTCGTGCACCTCCCATACCTTCCACTATGTCGCTGCATTTTTGCGCACCTCTCCTACCTTCCCCTATATCACCGTGTTTTCGCATACCTCTCAGCTTCCCCTATACCGCCGTGTTTTCGCGCAACTCCCGTACCTTCCCCTATATCGCTGTGTTTTAGCGCACCTCTCATAGCTTCCCCTATATTGCTGTGTTTTCGTGCACCTCTCATAACTTCCCCTATATCGCTGTGTTTGCTCACCTCCGATAGCTTGCCCTATATCGCTGTGTATTCGCACACCTCTGATACCATCCCCAATATCACTGTGTTTTTGCGCACCTCTCATACCTTCTGCTATATCGCTGTGAAGTCGCGCACCTCTCATACAGTCTCCAATATCGCTGTTTTCTCGCTCACCTCTCATACCTTCCCTTACATCGCTGTGTTTTTGCACACATCACATAGCTTCCCTTATATCGCCGTGTTTTCGAGCACATTTCATACCTCCCCCTATATTGCTGTGTTTTGCGCGCTCCTAGCATAAC
The DNA here is from genome assembly GCF_963921235.1 of Mobula hypostoma. Taxonomy (NCBI): domain Eukaryota; kingdom Metazoa; phylum Chordata; class Chondrichthyes; order Myliobatiformes; family Myliobatidae; genus Mobula; species Mobula hypostoma. Next base: position 10,792,265 of record NC_086110.1, on the reverse strand, counting down.
TTCCCCTATATCGCTGAGTTTTCGCTCACCTCTCATATCTTCCCCTATATCGCTGTGTTTTCGCGCACCTATCATACCTTCCCCTATCTCGCCATGTTTTCGCGCACCTCTCATACCTTCCCCTATATCGCTGTTTTTTCGCTCACATCTCATACCTTCCCCTACATCGCTGTGTTTTCGCGCACCTATTAATAGTTTCCCCTATATCGCTGTGTTTTCGTGCACCACCCATAGATTCCTGTATATTGCAGTGTTTTCGCACAGCTCTCATAAATTCCCCTATATTGCTGTGTTTTCGCGCAACCCTCATAGCTTCCCCTATATCGCAGTGTTTTCATGCACCTCTCATACCTTCCCCTGTATCGCTGTGTTTTCACACACCTCCCACACCTTCCTCTATATCGCCATGTTTTCCACATCTCTCATAGCTTCCCCTATATCACTGTGCTTTCGCGCATCTCCAATAGCTTCCCCGATATTGCTGTGTTTTTGCGCACCTCTCATACCTTCCCCTATATCGTTCAGTTTTCGTGCACCTCTCATAACTTCCCCTATATCGCTGTGTTTGCTCACCTCCGATAGCATGCCCTATATCGCTGTGTATTCGCACACCTCTGATACCATGCCCAATATCACTGTGTTTTTGCGCACCTCTCATACCTTCTGCTATATCGCTGTGAAGTCGCACCTCTCATACAGTCTCCAATATCGCTGTTTTTTCGCTCACCTCTCATACCTTCCCTTACATCGCTGTGTTTTTGCACACATCACATAGCTTCCCTTATATCGTCGTTTTTTCGAGCACATTTCATACCTCCCCCTATATTGCTGTATTTTGCGCACTCCTAGCATAACTTCCCCTATATCGTTGAGTTTTCACTAACCTCTCATATCTTCCCCTATATCGCTGTGTTTTCGCGCACCTCTCATAGCTTCCCCTATATCGCAGTGTTGTCACGCACCTCCCATACCTTCCACTATATCACTGTGTTTTCGCCCACCTCTCATACCTTCCCCTATATCGCCGTGTTTTCGCATACCTCTCAGCTTCCCCTATACCGCAGTGTTTTCGTGCACCTCTCATACCTTCCCCTATATCGCTATATTTTCGCACACCTCCCACACCTTCCCCTATATTGCCATATTTTTGCGCATCTCTCATAGCTTCCCCATATCACTGTGCTTTCGCACACCTCCCATAGCTTCCCCGATATCGCTGTGTTTTCGCACACCTCTCATACCTTCCTAAATATTGCTGTGTTTTCGCGCATCTCTATTAGATTCCCCTATATCGCTGTGTTTTCGTGCACCTCCCATACCTTCCACTATGTCGCTGCATTTTTGCGCACCTCTCCTACCTTCCCCTATATCACCGTGTTTTCGCATACCTCTCAGCTTCCCCTATACCGCCGTGTTTTCGCGCAACTCCCGTACCTTCCCCTATATCGCTGTGTTTTAGTGCACCTCTCATAGCTTCCCCTATATCGCAGTGTTGTCACGCACCTCCCATACCTTCCACTATATCACTGTGCTTTCGCCCACCTCCTACAGCTTCCCCTATATCACTGTGTATTCACTCACCGCTCATACCAACCCATATATCGCTGTGTTTTCAAGCACCTCCCGTACCTTCCCTTATATCGCCGTGATTCTGCGCACCTCCCATGCCTTCCCCTATATCAGTGTGTTTTCGGGGACCTCTCATACATTCCCCTCTATCGCTGTGTTTTCACGCACCTCCCATAACCTCCCCTATATTGCTGTGTTTTTGTGCACCTCTCGTACCTTCCCCTATCTCGCCATGTTTTCGCGCACCTCTCATACCTTCCCCTATATCGCTGTTTTTTCGCTCACATCTCATACCTTCCCCTACATCGCTGTGTTTTCGCGCACCTATTAATAGTTTCCCCTATATCGCTGTGTTTTCGTGCACCACCCATAGATTCCCGTATATTGCTGTGTTTTCGCACAGCTCTCATAAATTCCCCTATATTGCTGTGTTTTCGCGCAACCCTCATAGCTTCCCCTATATTGCAGTGTTGTCACGCACCTCCCATACATTCCCCTGTATTGCTGTGTTTTCACCCACCTCCCATAGCTTCCCCTATATCGCTGTGTTTTCGCTCACCGCTCATACCATCCCATATATCGCTGTGTTGTCGCACACCTCTCATACCTTCCCCTATATCGTTGTGTTTTTGCGCACCTTTCATAGCTTCCCCATATCGCTGTAATTTTGTGATTCTCTCATCCCATATATTGCCGTGTTTTCGAGCACCTCCCTTGCCTTCCCCTATATCAGTGTGTTTTCGGTGACCTCTCATACATTCCCCTCTATCGCTGTGTTTTCGCGCACCTCCCATAACCTCCCCTATGTTGCTGTGTTTTTGCGCACCTCTCATGCCTTCCCCTATATCGTTGTGTTTTTGCGCACCTTTCATAGCTTCCCCATATCGCTGTAATTTTGTGATTCTCTCATACCTTCCCCTTTATCGCTGTGTTTTCGTGCACCTCTCATACCTTCCCCTATATCGCTGTGTTTTCATGCACCTCACATAGCTTCCTCTATATCGCTGTGTTTTCGCGCACCTCCCACGCCTTCCCCTAATTCGCAGTGTTTTCGCATACCACTCAGAGCTTCCCCTATACCGCCGTGTTTTAGCGTACCTCCCGTACCTGCCCCTATATCGCCGTGTTTTCGCACACCTCCCACACTTTCCCCTATATCGCAGTGTTTTTGCGCACTTCCCATAGCTTCCCGTGTATCGCAGTGTTTTTACATACCTCTCAAAGCTTCCCCCATACTGCCATGTTTTCTCGCACCTCCTGTACCCTCCCCTACATCGATGTGTTTTCGCGCCCCTCCCCTACCTTCCCATATATCGCCGTGATTTTGTGCACCTCCCAGAGATTCCCCATATCGCTGTGTTTTCGAGCACCTCCTGTACCTTCCCTTATATCACCGTGATTTTGCACACCTCCCATGCCATCTGCTATATCAGTGTGTTTTCGGGCACCTCTCATAGCTTCCCCTATATTGTTGTGTTTTCGCGGAACTCTCATAGCTTCCCCTATATCGTCATGTTTTGCGCATCTCTCATAGCTTCCCCTATATCGCTGTGTTATCGTGCACCTCCCGTACCTTCCCCTATATGGCTGACCTTTTGCGCACCACCCATAGATTCCCGTATATCGCTGTGTTTTCACTCAGCTCTCATAAATTCCCCTATATCGCTGTGTTTTCGCGGAACTCTCATAGCTTCCCCTATATCGCGGTGTTTTCATGCACCTCCCATACCTTCACCTATATCGCAGTGTTTTCGTGCACCTCTCATACCTTCCCCTATATCGCTGTGTTTTCGCAACCTCCCACACCTTCCCCTATACTGCTATATTTTTGCGCATCTCTCATAGCTTCACCTATATCACTGTGCTTTCGCGCACCTCCCATAACTTCCCCGATATCACTGTGTTTTCGCACACCTCTCATAGCTTCCCAAATATTGCTGTGTTTTCGCGCATCTCTATTAGATTCCTCTATATCGCTGTGTTTTCGTGCACCTCCCATACCTTCCACTATATCGCTGCATTTTTACGCACCTCCCCCACCTTCCCCTATATCACTGTGTTTTCGCACACCTCCCATAGCTTCTACTATCTCACTGTGTTTTCGCATATCTCCCATACCTTCCCCTATATCGCAGTGTTTTCGTGCACCTCTCATACCTTCCCCTATATCGCTGTGTTTTCGCACACCTCCCACACCTTCCCCTATATTGCCATATTTTTACGCATCTCTCGTAGCTTCCCCTATATCACTGTGCTTTCGCGCACCTCCCATAGCTTCCCCGATATCGCTCTGTTTTTGCACACCTCTCATACCTTCCCAAATTTTGCTGTGTTTTCGCGCATCTCTATTAGATTCCTCTATATCGCTGTGTTTTGTGCACCTCTCCTACCTTCCCCGATATCGCCGTGTTTTTGCATACCTCTCAGCTTCCCCTATACCGCCGTGTTTTCGCACAACTCCTGTACCTTCCCCTATATCGCAGTGTTTTCGTGCACCTCTCATACCTTCCCCTATATCGCCGTGTTTTCGCATACCTCTCAGCTTCCCCTATACCGCAGTGTTTTCGTGCACCTCTCATACCTTCCCCTATATCGCTATGTTTTCGCACACCTCCCACACCTTCCCCTATATTGCCATATTTTTGCGCATCTCTCATAGCTTCCCCATATCACTGTGCTTTCGCGCACCTCCCATAGCTTCCCCGATATCACTGTGTTTTCGCACACCTCTCATACCTTCCTAAATATTGCTGTGTTTTCGCGCCTCTCTATTAGATTCCCCTATATCGCTGTGTTTTCGTGCACCTCCCATACCTTCCACTATGTCGCTGCATTTTTGCGCACCTCTCCTACCTTCCCCTATATCACCGTGTTTTCGCATACCTCTCAGCTTCCCCAATACCGCCGTGTTTTCGCGCAACTCCCGTACCTTCCCCTATATCGCTGTGTTTTAGTGCACCTCTCATAGCTTCCCCTATATTGCTGTGTTTTCGTGCACCTCTCATAACTTCCCCTATATCGCTGTGTTTGCTCACCTCCGATAGCTTGCCCTATATCGCTGTGTATTCGCACACCTGATACCATCCCCAATATCACTGTGTTTTTGCGCACCTCTCATACCTTCTGCTATATCGCTGTGAAGTCGCGCACCTCTCATACAGTCTCCAATATCGCTGTTTTTTCGCTCACCTCTCATACCTTCCCTTACATCGCTGTGTTTTTGCACACATCACATAGCTTCCCTTATATCGCCGTGTTTTCGAGCACATTTCATACCTCCCCCTATATTGCTGTGTTTTGCGCGCTCCTAGCATAACTTCCCCTATATCGCTGAGTTTTCGCTCACCTCTCATATCTTCCCCTATATCGCTGTATTTTTGCGCACCTCTCATAGCTTCCCCTATATCGCAGTGTTGTCACACACCTCCCATACCTTCCACTATATCACTGTGTTTTCGCCCACCTCCTATAGCTTCCCCTATATCACTGTGTATTTACTCACCGCTCATACCAACCCATATATCGCTGTGTTTTCAAGCACCTCCCGTACCTTCCCTTACATCGCCGTGATTCTGCGCACCTCCCATGCCTTCCCCTATATCAGTGTGTTTTCGGGGACCTCTCATACATTCCCCTCTATCGCTGTGTTTTCGCGCACCTCCCATAACCTCCCCTATATTGCTGTGTTTTTGCACACTTCTCATACCTTCCCCAATCTCGCCATGTTTTCGCGCACCTCTCATACCTTCCCCTACATCGCTGTGTTTTCGCACACCTATTAACAGTTTCCCGTATATTGCTGTGTTTTCGCACAGCTCTCATAAATTCCCCTATATTGCTGTGCTTTCGCGCAACCCTCATAGCTTCCCCTATATCGCAGTTATTTCATGCACCTCTCATACCTTCCCCTGTATCACTGTGTTTTCACATACCTCCCACACCTTTCTCTGTATCGCCATGTTTTCCACATCTCTCATAGCTTCCCCTATATCACTGTGCTTTCGCGCACCTCCAATAGCTTCCCCGATATTGCTGTGTTTTTGCGCACCTCTCATACCTTCCCCTGTATCGCTGTGTTTTCGCGCACCTCCCATAGCTTCCCCTATATCGATGTGTTTTCGCGCACCTCTCATACCCTCCCATATTTGGCTGTGTTTTCGCGCACCTCTCATACCTTCCCCTATATCGCTGTGTTTTCGTGCACCTCCCACACATTCCCCTAAATCGCCATGTTTTCGCATACCACTCATACCTTCCCCTATATCGCTGTGTTTTTGCACACATCTCATAGCTTCCCTTATATCGCCGTGTTTTCGAGCACATCTCATACCTTCCCCTATATTGCTGTGTTTTTGCGCTCCAAGCAGAACTTCCCCATATCGCTGTGTTTTCTCCCACCTCCCATAGCTTCCCCTACATCGCTGTATTTTCGCTCACCTCTCATAGCTTCCCCTATATTGCAGTGTTGTCACGCACCTCCCATACATTCCCCTGTATTGCTGTGTTTTCACCCACCTCCCATAGCTTCCCCTATATCGCTGTGTTTTCGCTCACCGCTCATACCATCTCATATATCGCTGTGTTGTCGCACACCTCCCATACCTTCCGCTATATCATTATGTTTTCGCACAGCTCTCATACCTTCCCCAATATCGCAGTGTTTTCACATACCTCTCAAAGCTTCCCCTATACCGCCATGTTTTCTCGCATCTCCTGTACCCTCCCCTACATCGATGTGTTTTCGCGCCCCTCCCCTACCTTCCCATATATCGCCGTGATTTTGTGCACCTCCCAGAGATTCCCCATATCGCTGTGTTTTCGAGCACCTCCTGTACCTTCCCTTATATCACCGTGATTTTGCGCACCTCCCATGCCATCTCCTATATCAGTGTGTTTTCGGGCACCTCTCATACATTCCTCTATATCGCTGTGTTTTCGCACACCTCCCATCACCTGCCGTATTTTGCTGTGTTTTCGCGCACCTCTCATACCTTCCCCTATATCATTATGTTTTCGTGCACCTCTCATATTTTCCCCATATCGCTGTAATTTTGTGCACCTCTCATATCTTCCCCTCTATCACTGTGTTTTCGTGCACCTCTCATACCTTCTCATATATCGCTGTGTTTTCTTGCACCTCTCATACCTTCCGCTATATCGCTGTTTTTTCGCTCACCTCTCATACCTTCCCCTACATCGCTGTGTTTTCGCGCACCTATTAATAGCTTCTCCTATATCGCCGTGTTTTCGCACACCTCCCACACTTTCCCCTATATCGCAGTGTTTTTACGCACTTCCCATAGCTTCCCATGTATCGCAGTGTTTTCACATACCTCTCAGAGCTTCCCCTATACTGACGTGTTTTCGTGCACCTCCCGTACCTTCCCCTACATCGATGTGTTTTCGCACATGTCCCCTACCTTCCCCTATATTGCCGTGATTTTCTGCACCTCCCAGAGCTTACCCATATCGCCGTGTTTTCGAGCACCTCCCGTACCTTCCCTTATTTCGCCGTGATTTTGCGCACCTCCCATGCCATCCCCTATATTGGTGTGTTTTTGGCCACCTTTCATACATTCCCCTATATCACTGTGTTTTCATGCACCTCCCATAACCTCCCCTATACTGCTGTGTTTTGGCGCACCTCTCATACCTTCCCCTATATCGTTGTGCTTTTGCGCACCTCTCATAGCTTCCCCATATCGCTGTAATTTTGTGCACCTCTCATACCTACCCCTTTATCTCTTTGTTTTCGTGCCCCTCTCATACCTTCCCATATCTCTCTGTGTTTTCATGCACCTTTCATACCTTCCCCTATATCGCTGTGTTTTCGCGCACCTTGCATAGCTTCCACTATCTCGCTGTGTTTTCGCGCATCTCTCATAACTTCCCGTATATCGAAGTGTTTTCGCGCACCTCTCATAGCTTCCCCTATATCGCTGTGTTTTCGCACACCTCCCACACCTTCCCCTAATTCGCCGTGTTTTTGCATACCACTCAGAGATTCCCCATACCGCCGCGTTTTCGCGCACCTCTCATACCTTCCGCTATATCGCTATGATGTTGCGCACCTCTCATACAGTCTCCAATATCGCTGTGCTTTCGCACCCCTCTCGTACCTTTCCCTATATCGCTGTTTTTTCGCTCACCTCTCATACCTTCCCCTACATCGCTGTGTTTTCGCGCACATCACATAGTTTCCCTTATATCGCCGTGTTTTCGAGCACATCTCATACCTTCCCCTATATTGCTGTGTTTTCGCGCTCCTAGCATAACTTCCCCTATATCGCAGGGTTGTCACGCACCTCCCATACCTTCTACTGTATCGCTGTGTTTTCGCCCACCTCCTATAGCTTCCCCTATATCACTGTGTATTCGCTCACCGCTCATACCATCCCATATATTGCCGTGTTTTCGAGCACCTCCCATGCCTTCCCTTACATCGCCGTGATTCTGCGCACCTCCCATGCCTTCCCCTATATCAGTGTGTTTTCGGGGACCTAACATACATTCCCCTCTATCGCTGTGTTTTCGCGCACCTCCCATAACCTCCCCTATATTGCTGTGTTTTTGCGCACCTCTCATACCTTCCCCTATCTCGCCATGTTTTCGCGCACCTCTCATACCTTCCCCTATATCGCTGTTTTTTCGCTCACATCTCATACCTTCCCCTACATCGCTGTGTTTTCGCGCACCTATTAATAGTTTCCCGTATATTGCTGTATTCGCACAGCTCTCATAAGTTCCCCTATATTGCTGTGTTTTCGCGCAACCCTCATAGCTTCCCCTATATCGCAGTGTTTTCATGCACCTCTCATGCCTTCCCCTGTATCACTGTGTTTTCACACACCTCCCACACCTTTCTCTATATCGCCACGTTTTCCACATCTCTCATAGCTTCCCCTATATCACTGTGCTTTCGCGCACCTCCAATAGCTTCCCCGATATTGCTGTGTTTTTGCGCACCTCTCATACCTTCCCCTGTATCGCTGTGTTTTCACACATCTCAAACACCTTCCCCTATATCGACATGTTTTTGCGCATCTCTCATAGCTTCCCCTATATTGTTGTGTTTTCGCAAAACTCTCATAGCTTCCCCTGTATCGCTGTGTTTTCGTTCGCCTCCCGTACCTTCCCCTATATTGCTGACCTTTTGCGCAGCACCCATAAATTCCCCTATGTCATTGTGTTTACGCGGAAATCTCATAGCTTCCCCTATATCGCGGTGTTTTCGTGCACCTCCCATACCTTCCCCTATATCGCCGTGTTTTCGCATACCTCTCAGCTTCCCCATACCGCAGTGTTTTCGTGCACCTCTCATACCTTCCCCTATATCGCTATGTTTTCGCACACCTCCCACACCTTCCCCTATATTGCCATATTTTTGCGCATCTCTCATAGCTTCCCCATATCACTGTGCTTTCGCGCACCTCCCATAGCTTCCCCGATATCACTGTGTTTTCGCACACCTCTCATACCTTCCTATATATTGCTGTGTTTTCGCGCATCTCTATTAGATTCCCCTATATCGCTGTGTTTTCGTGCACCTCCCATACCTTCCACTATGTCGCTGCATTTTTGCGCACCTCTCCTACCTTCCCCTATATCACCGTGTTTTCACATACCTCTCAGCTTCCCCAATACCGCCGTGTTTTCGCACAACTCCCGTACCTTCCCCTATATCGCTGTGTTTTAGCGCACCTCTCATAGCTTCCCCTATATTGCTGTGTTTTCGTGCACCTCTCATAACTTCCCCTATATCGCTGTGTTTGCTCACCTCCGATAGCTTGCCCTATATCGCTGTGTATTCGCACACCTCTGATACCATCCCCAATATCACTGTGTTTTTGCGCACCTCTCATACCTTCTGCTATATCGCTGTGAAGTCGCGCACCTCTCATACAGTCTCCAATATCGCTGTTTTTTCGCTCACCTCTCATACCTTCCCTTACATCGCTGTGTTTTTGCACACATCACATAGCTTCCCTTATATCGCGGTGTTTTCGAGCACATTTCATACCTCCCCCTATATTGCTGTGTTTTGCGCGCTCCTAGCATAACTTCCCCTATATCGCTGAGTTTTCGCTCACATCTCATATCTTCCCATATATCGCTGTGTTTTCGCGCACCTCTCATAGCTTCCCCTATATCGCAGTGTTGTCACGCACCTCCCATACCTTCCACTATATCACTGTGTTTTCGCCCACCTCCTATAGCTTCCCCTATATCACTGTGTATTCACTCACCGCTCATACCAACCCATATATCGCTGTGTTTTCAAGCACCTCCCGTACCTTCCCTTACATCGCCGTGATTCTGCGCACCTCCCATGCCTTCCCCTATATCAGTGTGTTTTCGGGGACCTCTCATACATTCCCCTCTATCGCTGTGTTTTCGCGCACCTCCCATAACCTCCCCTATATTGCTGTGTTTTTGCGCACCTCTCATACCTTCCCCTATCTCGCCATGTTTTCGCGCACCTCTCATACCTTCCCCTATATCGCTGTTTTTCGCTCACATCTCATACCTTCCCCTACATCGCTGTGTTTTCGCGCACCTATTAATAGTTTCCCTATATCGCTGTGTTTTCGTGCACCACCCATAGATTCCCGTATATTGCTGTGTTTTCGCACAGCTCTCATAAATACCCCTATATTGCTGTGTTTTCGCGCAACCCTCATAGCTTCCCCTATATCGCATAGTTTTCATGCACCTCTCATACCTTCCCCTGTATCGCTGTGTTTTCACACACCTCCCACACCTTCCTCTATATCGCCATGTTTTCCACATCCCTCATAGCTTCCCCTATATCGCATAGTTTTCATGCACCTCTCATACCTTCCCCTATATCGTTCTGTTTTCGCGCACCTCCCATAGCTTCCCCTATATCGATGTGTTTTCAGGCACCTCTCATAGCTTCCCCTATATCGCTGCGTTTTTGTGCACCTCTCATACCCTCCCATATTTGGCTGTGTTTTCGCGCACCTCTCATACCTTCCCCTATATCGCTGTGTTTTCGCGCACCTCCCATAGCTTCCCCTATATCGCTGTGTTTTCGCGCACCTCCCACACATTCCCCTAAATCGCCATGTTTTCGCATACCACTCAGAGCTTCCCCTATACCGCCGTGTTTTAGCGCACCTCCCGTACCTGCCTCTATATCGCTCAGTTTTCACACACCACCCATACCTTCCCCTATATCGCTGTGTTGTCGCACACCTCCCATACCTTCCGCTATATCGTTATGTTTTCGCACAGCTCTCATACCTTCCCCAATATCGCTGTGTTTTCACTCAGCCCGCACACCTTTCCCCATATCGCCATGTTTTCACACACCTCTCATAGGTTCTCCTATATCGCCATGTTTTCGCACACCTCCCACACTTTCCCCTATATCGCAGTGTTTTTGCACACTTCCCATAGCTTCCCGTGTATCGCAGTGTTTTCACATACCTCTCAAAGCTTCCCCTATACCGCCATGTTTTCTCGCATCTCCTGTACCCTCCCCTACATCGATGTGTTTTCGCGCCCCTCCCCTACCTTCCCATATATCGCCGTGATTTTGTGCACCTCCCAGAGATTCCCCATATCGCTGTGTTTTCAAGCACCTCCTGTACCTTCCCTTACATCACCGTGATTTTGCGCACCTCCCATGCCATCTCCTATATCAGTGTGTTTTCGGGCACCTCTCATACATTCCTCTATATCGCTGTGTTTTCGCACACCTCCCATCACCTGCCGTATTTTGCTGTGTTTTCGCGCACCTCTCATACCTTCCCCTATATCATTATGTTTTCGTGCACCTCTCATATTTTCCCCATATCGCTGTAATTTTGTGCACCTCTCATACCTTCCCCTTTATCACTGTGTTTTCGTGCACCTCTCATAGCTTCCCCTATATCACAGTGTTTTCGTGCACCTCTCATACCTTCCGCTATATCGCTGTTTTTTTCGCTCACCTCTCATACCTTCCCCTACATCGCTGTGTTTTCGCGCACCTATTAATAGCTTCTCCTATATCGCCGTGTTTTCGCACACCTCCCACACTTTCCCCTATATCGCAGTGTTTTTACACACTTCCCATAGCTTCCCATGTATTGCAGTGTTTTCACATACCTCTCAGAGCTTCCCCCATACTGACGTGTTTTCGTGCACCTCCCGTACCTTCCCCTACATCGATGTGTTTTCGCACATGTCCCCTACCTTCCCCTATATTGCCGTGATTTTCTGCACCTCCCAGAGCTTACCCATATCGCCGTGTTTTCGAGCACCTCCCGTACCTTCCCTTATTTCGCCGTGATTTTGCGCACCTCCCATGCCATCCCCTATATTGGTGTGTTTTTGACCACCTTTCATACATTCCCCTATATCACTGTGTTTTCATGCACCTCCCATAACCTCCCCTATATTGCTGTGTTTTGGCGCACCTCTCATACCTTCCCCTATATCGTTGTGCTTTTGCGCACCTCTCATAGCTTCCCCATATCGCTGTAATTTTGTGCACCTCTCATACCTACCCCTTTACCTCTTTGTTTTCGTGCCCCTCTCATACCTTCCCATATCTCTCTGTGTTTTCATGCACCTTTCATACCTTCCCCTATATCGCTGTGTTTTCGCGCACCTTGCATAGCTTCCACTATCTCACTGTGTTTTCGCGCATCTCTCATAACTTCCCGTATATCGAAGTGTTTTCGCGCACCTCTCATAGCTTCCCCTATATCGCTGTGTTTTCGCACACCTCCCACACCTTCCCCTAATTCGCCGTGTTTTTGCATACCACTCAGAGATTCCCCATACCGCTGTGTTTTCGCGCACCTCTCATACCTTCCGCTATATCGCTATGATGTCGCTCACCTCTCATACCTTCCCCACATCGCTGTGTTTTCGCGCACATCACATAGTTTCCCTTATATCGCCGTGTTTTTGAGCACATCTCATACCTTCCCCTATATTGCTGTGTTTTCACGCTCCTAGCATAACTTCCCCTATATCGCAGTGTTGACACGCACCTCCCATACCTTCTACTGTATCGCTGTGTTTTCGCCCACCTCCTATAGCTTCCCCTATATCACTGTGTATTCGCTCACTGCTCATACCATCCCATATATTGCCGTGTTTTCGAGCACCTCCCTTGCCTTCCCCTATATCAGTGTGTTTTCGGTGACCTCTCATACATTCCCCTCTATCGCTGTGTTTTCGCGCACCTCCCATAACCTCCCCTATGTTGCTGTGTTTTTGCGCACCTCTCATGCCTTCCCCTATATCGTTGTGTTTTTGCGCACCTTTCATAGCTTCCCCATATCGCTGTAATTTTGTGATTCTCTCATACCTTCCCCTTTATCGCTGTGTTTTCGTGCACCTCTCATACCTTCCCCTATATCGCTGTGTTTTCATGCACCTCACATAGCTTCCTCCATATCGCTGTGTTTTCGCGTACCTCCCACGCCGTCCCCTAAATCGCCATGTTTTCGCATACCACTCAGAGCTTCCCCTATACCGCCGTGTTTTAGCGTACCTCCCGTACCTGCCCCTATATCGCCGTGTTTTCGCACACCTCCCACACTTTCCCCTATATCGGAGTGTTTTTGCGCACTTCCCATAACTTCCCATGTATCGCAGTGTTTTCACATACCTCTCAAAGCTTCCCCCATACTGCCATGTTTTCTCACACCTCCTGTTCCCTCCCCTACATCGATGTGTTTTCGCGCCCCTCCCCTACCTTCCCATATATCGCCGTGATTTTGTGCACCTCCCAGAGATTCCCCATATCGCTGTGTTTTCGAGCACCTCCTGTACCTTCCCTTATATCACCGTGATTTTGCACACCTCCCATGCCATCCGCTATATCAGTGTGTTTTCGGGCACCTCTCATAGCTTCCCCTATATTGTTGTGTTCTCGCGGAACTCTCATAGCTTCCCCTATATCGCCATGTTTTGCGCATCTCTCATAGCTTCCCCTATATCGCTGTGTTTTCGTGCACCTCCCGTACCTTCCCCTATATGGCTGACCTTTTGCGCACCACCCATAGATTCCCGTATATTGCTGTGTTTTCACTCAGCTCTCATAAATTCCCCTATATCGCTGTGTTTTCGCGGAACTCTCATAGCTTCCCCTATATCGCAGTGTTTTCGTGCACCTCCCATACCTTCCCCTATATCGCAGTGTTTTCGTGCACCTCTCATACTTTCCCCTATATCGTTGTGTTTTCGCAACCTCCCACACCTTCCCCTATACTGCCATATTTTTGCGCATCTCTCATAGCTTCCCCTATATCACTGTGCTTTCGCGCACCTCCCATAACTTCCCTGATATCACTGTGTTTTCGCACACCTCTCATACCTTCCCAAATATTGCTGTTTTCGCGCATCTCTATTAGATTCCTCTATATCGCTGTGTTTTCGTGCACCTCCCATACCTTCCACTATATCGCTGCATTTTTACGCACCTCCCCCACCTTCCCCTATATCACTGTGTTTTCGCACACCTCCCATAGCTTCTACTATCTCACTGTGTTTTCGCATATCTCTCATAGCTTCCCCTATATTGCTGAGATTTTGTGCACCTCTCATAACTGCCTGTATATCGCTGTGTTTTCGCGGAACTCTCATAGCTTCCCCTATATCGCTGTGTTTTCGTGCACCTCCCGTACCTTCCCCCATATCGCTGACCTTTTGCACACCACCCATAGATGCCCGTATATCGCTGTGTTTTCACACAGCTCTCATAAATTCCCCTATATCGCTGTGTTTTCGCGGAACTCTCATAGCTTCCCCTATATCGCGGTGTTTTCGTGCAACTCCCATACCTTCCCCTATATCGCAGTGTTTTCGTGCACCTCTCATACCTTCCCCTATATCGCTGTGTTTTCGCACACCTCCCACACCTTCCCCTATATTGCCATATTTTTGCGCATCTCTCATTGCTTCCCCTATATCACTGTGCTTTCGCGCACCTCTCATACCTTCCCAAATATTGCTGTGTTTTCGCGCATCTCTATTAGATTCCCCTATATCGCTGTGTTTTGTGCACCTCTCCTACCTTCCCCGATATCGCCGTGTTTTTGCATACCTCTCAGCTTCCCCTATACCGCCGTGTTTTCGCGCAACTCCTGTACCTTCCCCTATATCGCTGTGTTTTCATGCACCTCCCCTACCTTCCCCTATATCGCTGTGTTTTCGCACACCTCCCATAACCTCCCCTATATCGCCATGTTTTTGCGCATCTCTCATAGCTTCCCCTATATCGCTGTGTTTTCGTGCACCTCCCATACCTTCTCCTATATCGCTGACCTTTTGCGCACCACCCATAGATTCCTGTATATCGCTGTGTTTTCACACAGCTCTCATAAATTCCCCTATATTGCTGAGTTTTCGCGGAACTCTCATGGCTTATCCTATATCGCGGTGTTTTCATGCACCTCCCATACCTTCCCCTATATCGCTGACCTTTTGCGCACCACCCATAGATTCCTGTATATCGCTGTGTTTTCACACAGCTCTCATAAATTCCCCTATATCGCTGTGTTTTCGCGGAACTCTCATGGCTTACCCTATATCGCTGTGTTTTTGCACACCTCCCACACCTTCCCCTGTATCGCCGTGTTTTCGCGCACCTCTTTCACCTTACCCTATTTTGCCGTGTTTTCGCGCACCTCTCATAGCTTCCCCTATATTGCTGAGATTTTGTGCACATCTCATAACTGCCTCTATATGGCTGTGTTTTCGCACACCTCAAACACCTTACCCTATATCGCCATATTTTTGCGCATCTCTCATAGCTTCCCCTATATTGTTGTGTTTTCGCGGAACTCTCATAGCTTCCCCTGTATCGCTGTGTTTTCGTGCGCCTCCCGTACCTTCCCCTATATCGCTGATCTTTTGCGCAGCACCCATAGATTCCCGTATATCGCTGTGTTTTCACACAGCTCTCATAAATTCCCCTATGTCGCTGTGTTTACGCGGAAATCTCATAGCTTCCCCTATATCGCGGTGTTTTCGTGCACCTCCCATACCTTCCCCTATACCGCAGTGTTTTCGTGCACCTCTCATACCTTCCCCTATACCGCAGTGTTTTCGTGCACCTCTCATACCTTCCTAAATATTGCTGTGTTTTTGCGCATCTCTATTAGATTCCCCTATATCGCTGTGTTTTCGTGCACCTCCCATACCTTCCACTATGTCGCTGCATTTTTGCGCACCTCTCCTACCTTCCCCTATATCACCGTGTTTTCGCATACCTCTCAGCTTCCCCTATACCGCCGTGTTTTCGCGCAACTCCCGTACCTTCCCCTATATCGCTGTGTTTTAGCGCACCTCTCATAGCTTCCCCTATATTGCTGTGTTTTCGTGCACCTCTTATAACTTCCCCTATATCGCTGTGTTTGCTCACCTCCGATAGCTTGCCCTATATCGCTGTGTATTCGCACACCTCTGATACCATCCCCAATATCACTGTGTTTTTGCGCACCTCTCATACCTTCTGCTATATCGCTGTGAAGTCACGCACCTCTCATACAGTCTCCAATATCGCTGTTTTTTCGCTCACCTCTCATACCTTCCCTTACATCGCTGTGTTTTTGCTCACATCACATAGCTTCCCTTATATCGCCGTGTTTTCGAGCACATTTCATACCTCCCCCTATATTGCTGTGTTTTGCGCGCTCCTAGCATAACTTCCCCTATATCGCTGAGTTTTCGCTCACCTCTCATAGCTTCCCCAATATCGCAGTGTTGTCACGCACCTCCCATACCTTCCACTATATCACTGTGTTTTCACCCACCTCCTATAGCTTCCCCTATATCACTGTGTATTCACTCACCGCTCATACCAACCCATATATCGCTGTGTTTTCAAGCACCTCCCGTACCTTCCCTTATATCGCCGTGATTCTGCGCACCTCCCATGCCTTCCCCTATATCAGTGTGTTTTTGCGCACCTCTCATACCTTCCCCTATCTCGCCATGTTTTCGCGCACCTCTCATACCTTCCCCTATATCGCTGTTTTTTCGTTCACATCTCATACCTTCCCCTACATCGCTGTGTTTTCGCGCACCTATTAATAGTTTCCCCTATATCGCTGTGTTTTCGTGCACCACCCATAGATTCCCGTATATTGCTGTGTTTTCGCACAGCTCTCATAAATACCCCTATATTGCTGTGTTTTCGCGCAACCCTCATAGCTTCCCCTATATCGCAGTGATTTCATGCACCTCTCATACCTTCCCCTGTATCGCTGTGTTTTCACACACCTCCCACACCTTCCTCTATATCGCCATGTTTTCCACATCTCTCATAGATTCCCCTATATCACTGTGCTTTCGCGCACCTCCAATAGCTTCCCCGATATTGCTGTTTTTGCGCACCTCTCATACCTTCCCCTATATCGTTCTGTTTTCGCGCACCTCTGATAGCTTTCCCTATATCGATGTGTTTTCAGGCACCTCTCATAGCTTCCCCTATATCGCTGCATTTTCGTGCACCTCTCATACCCTCCCATATTTGGCTGTGTTTTCGCGCACCTCTCATACCTTCCCCAATATCGCTGTGTTTTCGCGCACCTCCCACACCTTCCCCTAAATCGCCATGTTTTCGCATACCACTCAGAGCTTCCCCTATACCGCCGTGTTTTAGCGCACCTCCCGTACCTGCCTCTATATCGCTCAGTTTTCACACACCACCCATACCTTCCCCTATATCGCTGTGTTTTCGCACACATCTCATAGCTTCCCTTATATCGCCGTGTTTTCGAGCACATCTCATACCTTCCCCTATATTGCTGTGTTTTCGCGCTCCAAGCATAACTTCCCCTATATCGCTGTGTTTTCACCCACCTCCCATAGCTTCCCCTACATCGCTGTATTTTCGCTCACCTCTCATAGCTTCCCCTATATTGCAGTGTTGTCGCGCACCTCCCTTACATTCCCCTGTATTGCTGTGTTTTCACCCACCTCCCATAGCTTCCCCTATATCGCTGTGTTTTCGCTCACCGCTCATACCATCTCATAGATCGCTGTGTTGTCGCACACCTCCCATACCTTCCGCTATATCGTTATGTTTTCGCACAGCTCTCATACCTTCCCCAATATCGCTGTGTTTTCACTCAGCCCGCACACCTTTCCCCATATCGCCATGTTTTCACACACCTCTCATAGCTTCTCCTATATCACCATGTTTTCGCACACCTCCCACACTTTCCCCTATATCGCAGTGTTTTTGCACACTTCCCATAGCTTCCCGTGTATCGCAGTGTTTTCACATACCTCTCAAAGCTTCCCCTATACCGCCATGTTTTCTCGCACCTCCTGTACCCTCCCCTACATCGATGTGTTTTCGCGCCCCTCCCCTACCTTCCCATATATCGCCGTGATTTTGTGCACCTCCCAGAGATTCCCCATATCGCTGTGTTTTAGAGCACCTCCTGTACCTTCCCTTACATCACCGTGATTTTGCGCACCTCCCATGCCATCTCCTATATCAGTGTGTTTTCAGGCACCTCTCATACATTCCGCTATATCGCTGTGTTTTCGCACACCTCCCATCACCTGCCGTATTTTGCTGTGTTTTCGCGCACCTCTCATACCTTCCCCTATATCACTGTTTTCGTGCACCTCTCATATTTTCCCCATATCGCTGTAATTTTGTGCACCTCTCATACCTTCCCCTTTATCGCTGTGTTTTCGTGCACCTCTCATACCTTCTCATATATCGCTGTGTTTTCTTGCACCTCTCATACCTTCCGCTATATCGCTGTTTTTTCGCTCACCTCTCATACCTTCCCCTACATCGCTGTGTTTTCGCCCACCTATTAATAGCTTCTCCTATATCGCCGTGTTTTCGCACACCTCCCACACTTTCCCCTATATCGCAGTGTTTTTACGCACTTCCCATAGCTTCCCATGTATCGCAGTGTTTTCACATACCTCTCAGAGCTTCCCCTATACTGACGTGTTTTCGTGCACCTCCCGTACCTTCCCCTACATCGATGTGTTTTCGCACATGTCCCCTACCTTCCCCTATATTGCCGTGATTTTCTGCACCTCCCAGAGATTCCCCATATCGCTGTGTTTTCGAGCACCTCCTGTACCTTCCCTTATATCACCGTGATTTTGCACACCTCCCATGCCATCCCCTATATCAGTGTGTTTTCGGGCACCTCTCATACATTCCCCTATATCGCTGTGTTTTCGCACACCTCCCATCACCTGCCGTATTTTGCTGTGTTTTCGCGCACCTCTCATACCTTCCCCTATATCGTTATGTTTTCATGCACCTCTCATATTTTCCCCATATCGCTGTAATTTTGTGCTCCTCTCATACCTTCCCCTTTATCGCTGTGTTTCTGTGCACCTCTCATAGCTTCCCCTATATCGCTGTGTTTTCTTGCACCTCTCATACCTTCCGCTATATCGCTGTTTTTTCGCTCACCTCTCATACCTTCCCCTACATCACTGTTTTCGCGCACCTATTAATAGTTTCTCCTATATCGCTGTGTTTTCGTGCACCTCCCGTCTCTCCCCTATATCGCTGACTTTTTGCGCACCACCCATAGATTCCTGTATATCACTGTGTTTTCATGCAACTCTCATAGATTCCCCTATATCACGGTGTTTTCGTGCACCTCTCGTACCTTCCCCTATATCAGTATGTTTTCGCACACCTCCCACACCTTACCCTATATCGGCATGTTTTTGCGCACCTCTCATACTGTTCCCTATATCGCTGTGTTTTCGCACACCTCACATTGCTTCCTCTATATCGCCGTGTTGTCGCGCACCTCTTTCACCTTACCCTATTTTGCCGTGTTTTCGCGCACCTCTCAAAGCTTCCCCTATATTGCTGAGATTTTGTACAGCTCTGATAACTTCCCCTATATCGCTGTGTTTTAGCGCACCTCTCATAGCTTCCCCTATATTGCTGTGTTTTCGTGCAACTCTCATAACTTCCCCATATCGCTGTGTTTGCGCACCTCCGATAGCTTGCCCTATATCGCTGTGTTTTCGCACACCTCTGATACCATCCCCAATATCACTGTTTTCGAGCACCTCTCATACCTTCCGCTATATCGCTGTGAAGTCGCGCACCTCTCATACAGTCTCCAATATCGATGTGTTTTCGCACTCCTGGCATAACTTCCCCTATATCGCTGAGTTTTCGCTCACCTCTCATATCTTCCCCTATATCGCTGTGTTTTCGCGCACCTCTCATAGCTTCCCCTATATCGCAGTGTTGTCACGCACCTCTCATACCTTCCCCTATCTCGCTGTTTTTTCGCTCACATCTCATACCTTCCCCTACATTGCTGTGTTTTCGCGCACCTATTCATAGTTTCCCCTATATCGCTGTGTTTTCGTGCACCTCCCGTACCTTCCCCATATCGCTGACTTTTTGCGCACCACCCATAGATTCCTGTATATCGCTGTGTTTTCGCACAGCTCTCATAGCTTCCCCTATATCGCAGTGTTTTCGTGCACCTCTCAGACCTTCCCCTATATTGCAGTGTTTTCACGTACCACTCAGAGCTTCCCCTATAACGCTGTGTTTTCGTGCACCTCTCAGACCTTCCCCTATACTGCCATGTTTTCGCGTACCACTCAGAGCTTCCCCTATACCGCCGTGTTTTAGCGCACCTCCCGTACCTGCCCCTATATCGCTCTGTTTTCGCGCACCACCCATACCTTCCCCTATATCACTGTGTTTTCGCACACCTCCCACACCTTCCCCTATATCGCTGTGTTTTCGCGCACATCTCATAGCTTCCCTTATATCACCGTGTCTTCGAGCACATCTCATACCTTCCCCTATAATGCTGTGTTTTCGCGCTCCTGGCATAACTTCCCCTATATTGCTGTGTTTTCACCCACCTCCCATAGCTTCCCCTATATCGCTGTGTTTTCGCTCACCTCTCATAGCTTCCCCTATATTGCAGTGTTGTCGCGCACCTCCCATACCTTCGCCTGTATCGCTGTGTTTTCACCCACCTCCCATAGCTTCCCCTATATCGCTGTGTTTTCGCTCACCGCTCATACCATCCCATATATCGCTGTGTTTTCGCGCACATCTCATAGCTTTCCTTATATCACCGTGTCTTTGAGCACATCTCATACCTTCCCCTATAATGCTGTGTTTTCGCGCTCCTGGCATAACTTCCCCTATATTGCTGTGTTTTCACCCACCTCCCATAGCTTCCCCGATATCGCTGTGTTTTCGCTCACCTCTCATAGCTTCCCCTATATTGCAGTGTTGTTGCGCACCTCCCATACCTTCGCCTGTATCGCTGTGTTTTCACCCACCTCCCATAGCTTCCCCTATATCGCTGTGTTTTCGCTCACCACTCATACCATCCCATATATCGCTGTGTTGTCGCACACCTCCCATACCTTCCCCTGTATCGCTGTGTTTTCACCCACCTCCCATAGCTTCCCCTATATCGCTGCGTTTTCGCTAACCGCTCATACCATCCCATATATCGCTGTGTTTTCGCACACCTCCCACACCTTCCCCTATATCGCTGTGTTTTCGCGCACATCTCATAGCTTCCCTTATATCACCGTGTCTTCGAGCACATCTCATACCTTCCCCTATAATGCTGTGTTTTCGCGCTCCTAGCATAACTTCCCCTATATTGCTGTGTTTTCACCCACCTCCCATAGCTTCCCCTATATCGCTGTGTTTTCGCTCACCTCTCATAGCTTCCCCTATATTGCAGTGTTGTCGCACACCTCCCATACCTTCGCCTGTATCGCTGTGTTTTCACCCACCTCCCATAGCTTCCCCTATATCGCTGTGTTTTCGCTCACCACTCATACCATCCCATATATCGCTGTGTTGTCGCACACCTCCCATACCTTCCCCTGTATCGCTGTGTTTTCACCCACCTCCCATACCTTCCGCTATATCATTATGTTTTCGCACACCTCTCATACCTTCCCCAATATCGCTGTGTATTCACTTACCCCGCACACCTTTCCCCATATCGCAATGTTTTCACACACCTCCCACACTTTCCCCTATATCGCAGTGTTTTTGCGCACTTCCCATAGCTTCCTGTGTATCGCAGTGTTTTCCCATACCTCTCAGAGCTTCCCCTATACTGACATGTTTTCGCGCACCTCCCGTACCTTCCCCTACATCGATGTGTTTTCGCGCACGTCCCCTACCTTCCCCTATATTGCCGTGATTTTCTGCACCTCCCAGAGCTTCCCCATATCGCCGTGTTTTCGAGCACCTCCCGTACATTCCCATATTTCGCCGTGATTTTGCGCACCTCCCATGCCATCCCCTATATCGGTGTGTTTTTGGCCACCTTTCATACATTCCCCTATATCACTGTGTTTTCATGCACCTCCCATAACCTCCCCTATATTGCTGTGTTTTGGCGCACCTCTCATACCTTCCCCTATGTCGTTGTGCTTTCGCGCACCTCTCATAGCTTCCCCATATCGCTGTAATTTTGTGCACCTCTCATACCTTCCCATATCTCGCTGTTTTCATGCACCTCTCATACCTTCCCCTATATCGCTGTGTTTTCGCACACCTCCCACACCATCCCCTAATTCGCCGTGTTTTTGCATACCACTCAGAGCTTCCCCATACCGCCGTGTTTTCGCGCACCTCTCATACCTTGCGCTATATCGCTATGATGTCGCACACCTCTTATACAGTCTCCAATATCGCTGTGTTTTCACGCCCCCCTCTCATACCTTCCCCTATATCGCTGTGTTTTCGTGCATCTATTAATAGCTTCCCCTATATCGCTGTGTTTTCGTGCACCTTCCGTACCTTCCCCTATATCGCTGACTTTTTGCGCACCACCTATAGATTCCCGTATATCGCTGTGTTTTCGCACAGCTCTCATAAATTCCCCTATATCGCTGTGTTTTCGCGCAACCCTCATAGCTTCCCCTATATCGCTGTGATGTCGCGCACCTCTCATACAGTCTCCAATATCGCTGTGTTTTCGCACTCCTAGCATAACTTCCCCTGTATTGCTGAGTTTTCCCTCACCTCTCATGTCTTCTCCTATATCGCAGTGTTGTCAAGCACCTCCCATACCTTCCACTGTATCGCTGTGTTTTCGCCCACCTCCTATAGCTTCACCTATATCACTGTGTATTCGCTCACTGCTCATACCATCCCATATATGGCCGTGTTTTCGAACACATTCCGTACCTTCCCTTTTATTGCCGTGATTTAACGCACCTCCCATGCCTTCCCCTATATCAGTGTGTTTTCGGGGACATCTCATACATTCCCCTCTATCGCTGTGTTTTCGCGCATCTCCCATAACCTCCCCTATATTGCTGTGTTTTTGTGCACATCTCATACCTTCCCCTATATCGTTGTGTTTTCACGCACCTCTCATAGCTTCCCCATATCGCTGTAATTTTGTGAACCACTCATACCTTCCCCTTTATCGCTGTGTTTTCATGCACCTCCCGTACCTTCCCCTATATCGCTGACTTTTTGCACACCACCCATAGATTCCCGTATATCGCTGTGTTTTCGCACAGCTCTCATGTATTCCCCTATATCGCTGTGTTTTCGCGCAACCCTCATAGCTTCCCCTATATCGCAGTGTTTTCATGCACCTCTCATACCTTCCCCTATATCGCTGTGTTTTTACACACCTCCCACACCTTCTTCTATATCGCCATGTTTTGCACATCTCTCATAGCTTCCCCTATATCACTGTGCTTTCGCGCACATCCCATAGCTTCCCCGATATCGCTGTGTTTTTGCACACCTCTTATACCTTCCCCTATATCACTGTTTTCATGCGCCTCTTATAGCTTCCCGTATATCGATGCATTTACGCGCACCTCTCATAGCTTCCACTATATCGCTGTGTTTACGCGCACCTCCCATGCCTTCCCCTATATCGCTGTGTTTTCACGCACCCCGCACACTTTTCCCCATATTGCCATGTTTTCACACACCTCTCATAGCTTCTCCTATATTGCCGTGTTTTCGCACACCTCCCACACTTTCCCCTATATTGCAGTGTGTTTGCGCACTTCCCATAGCTTCCCGTGTATCGCAGTGTTTTCGCATACCTCTCAGAGCTTCCCCTATACTGACGTGTTTTCGCGCACCTCCCGTACCTTCCCCTACATCGATGTGTTTTCGCGCATGTCCCCTACCTTCCCCTATATTGCCGTGATTTTCTGCACCTCCCAGAGCTTCCCCATATCGCCGTGTTTTTGAGCACCTCCCGTACCTTCCCTTATATCGCCATGATTTTGCGCACCTCCCATGCCATCCCCTATATCGGTGTGTTTTTGGCCACCTTTCATACATTCACCTATATCGCTGTGTTTTCGTGCGCCTCCCATAACCTCTCCTATATTGCTGTGTTTTGGTGCACCTCTCATACTTTCCCCTATATCGTTGTGCTTTCGTGCACCTCTCATAGCTTCCCCATATCACTGTAATTTTGTGCACCTCTCATACCTTCCCCTTTATCGCTTTGTTTTCGTGCACCTCTCATACCTTCCCATATCTCGCTGTGTTTTCATGCACCTCTCATACCTTCCCCTATTTGGCTGTGTTTTTGCGCACCTCGCACAGCTTCCACTATCTCGCTGTGTTTTCGCGCATCTCTCATAACTTCCCATATATCGAAGTGTTTTCGCGCACCTCTCATAGCTTCCCCTATATCGCTGTGTTTTCGCACACCTCCCACACCTTCCCCTAATTCGCCGTGTTTTTGCATACCACTCAGAGTTCCCCATACCGCCGTGTTTTCGCGCACCTCCCGTACCTTCCCCTATATTGCTGTGTTTTCGCGCATCTCTCATACATTCCGCTATATCGCTGTGATGTTGCGCACCTCTCATACAGTCTCCAATATCGCTGTTTTTTCGCTCACCTCTCATACCTTCCCCTACATCGCTGTGTTTTCGCGCACATCACATAGCTTCCCTTATATCGCCATGTTTTCGAGCACATCTCATACCTTCCCCTATATTGCTGTGTTTTCGCGCTCCTAGCATAACTTCCCCTATATCGCAGTATTGTCACGCACCTGCCATACCTTCCACTGTATCACTGTGTTTTCGCCCACCTCCTATAGCTTCCCCTATATCACTGTGTATTCGCTCACCGCTCATACCATCCCATATATTGCCGTGTTTTCGAGCACCTCCCGTACCTTCCCCTATATCAGTGTGTTTTCGGGGACCTCTCATACATTCCCCTCTATTGCTGTGTTTTTGCGCACCTCTCATACCTTCCCCTATATCGTTGTGTTTTCGCGCACCTCTCATAGCTTCCCCATACCGCTGTAATTTTGTGAACCTCTCATACCTTCCCCTTTATCGCTGTGTTTTCGTGCACCTCTCATACCTTCCCCTATATCACTGTGTTTTCATGCACCTCTCATAGCCTCCCTTATATCGCTGCGTTTTCGTGCACCTCTCATACCCTCCCCTATATCGCTGTGTTTTCACGCACCTCGCATAGCTTCCCCTATATCACTGTGTTTTCGCGCACCTCCCACACCTTCTCCTAAATCGCCATGTTTTCACATACCACTCAGAGCTTCCCCTACACCGCCGTGTTTTTGCGCACCTCCCATACCTGCCCCTATATCGCTGTGTTTTCGCATACCTCCTATATTGCCTTTTTTTCGCGCACCTGTCTCACCTTACCCTATCTCGCCATGTTTTCGCAGACCTCTCATACTTTCCCCTATATCGCTGTTTTTTCGCTCACATCTGATACCTTCCCCTACATCGCTGTGTTTTCACGCACCTATTAGTAGCTTTTTTATCGCTGACTTTTTGCGCACCACCCATAGATTCCCATATATCGCTGTGTTTTCGCACAGCTCTCATAGCTTCCCTATATCACAGTGTTTTCATGCACCTCTCATACCTTCCCCTATATTGCTGTGTTTTCACACACCTCCCACACCTTCCTCTATATAGCCATGTTTGCACATCTCTCATAGCTTCCCCTATATCACCGTGCTTTCGCGCACCTCCCATAGCTTCCCCGATATCACCGTGTTTTCGTGCACCTCTATTAGATTCCCCTATATCGCTGTGTTTTCGTGCACCTCCCACACCTTCCCCTATATCGCTGTGTTTTCGTGCACATCTCATAGTTTCCCTTATATCGCCGTGTTTTTGAGCACATCTCATACCTTCCCCTATATTGCTGTGTTTTTGCGCTCCTAGCATAACTTCCCCTATATCGCTGAGTTTTGGCTCACCTCTCATGCCTTCCCCTATATCGCTGTGTTTTCGCGCACCTCTCATACCTTCCGCTATATCGCTATGTTTTCACACACCTCTCATACCTTCCCCAATATTGCTGTGTTTTCACGCACCCCGCACACGTTTCCCCATATCGCC
Organism: Mobula hypostoma; assembly: GCF_963921235.1. Lineage (NCBI taxonomy): Eukaryota > Metazoa > Chordata > Chondrichthyes > Myliobatiformes > Myliobatidae > Mobula > Mobula hypostoma. Next base: position 10,766,339 of record NC_086110.1, on the reverse strand, counting down.
ATGTTTTCACACACCTCTCATAGCTTCTCCTATATCGCCGTGTTTTCGCACACCTCCCACACTTTCCCCTATATCGCAGTGTTTTTGCACACTTCCCATAGCTTCCCGTGTATCTCAGTGTTTTCGCATACCTCTCAGAGCTTCCCTTATGCCGACGTGTTTTCGCGCACCTCCCGTACCTTCCCCTACATCGATGTGTTTTCGCGCACGTCCCCTACCTTCCCCTATATTGCCGTGATTTTCTGCACCTCCCAGAGCTTCCCCATATCGCCGTGTTTTCGAGCACCTCCCGTACCTTCCCTTATTTCGCCGTGATTTTGCGCACCTCCCATGCCATCCCCTATATCGGTGTGTTTTCGGGCACCTTTCATACATTCCCCTATATCTCTGTGTTTTCATCCACCTCCCATAACCACCCCTATATTGCTGTGTTTTGGCGCACCTCTCATACCTTCCCCTTTATCGCTTTGTTTTCGTGCACCTCTCATACCCTCCCCTATTTGGCTGTGTTTTCATGCACCTCTCATACCTTCCCCTATATTGCTGTGTTTTCACACTCCTCGCAAAACTTCCACTATACCGCTGCGTTTTCGCGCACCTCCCATAGCTTGCCCTATATCGCTGTGTTTTGACACACCTCTTATACCATCCCCAATATCTCTGTGTTTTCGCGCACCACTCATACCTTCCACTATATCGCTGTGTTGTCATGCACCTCTCATATAGTCCCCAATATTGCTGTGTTTTTGCGCACCTCTCATAGCTTCCCTCATATCGTTGTGTTTTCCTGCACCTCTCATACCTTCCCCTATGTCGCTGTTTTTTCGCTCACCTCTCATAGCTTCCCCTACATCGCTGTGTTTTGGCGCACCTATTAATAGCTTCCCCTATATCGCTGTATTTTCGTGCACTTTCCGTACTTTCCCCTATATCGCTGTGTTTTTGTGCTGCTAGCATAACTTCCCCTATATCGCTGAGTTTTCGCTCACCTCTCATACCTTCCCCTATATCGCTGTGTTTTCGCGCTCCTAGCATAACTTCCCCTATATCGCTGAGTTTTCGCTCACCTCTCATATCTTCCCCTATATCGCTGTGTTTTCGCGCACCTCCCATAACTTCCCCATATCGCTGTGTTTTCGCACACCTCCCATAGCTTCCCTTATATCGCCTTTTTTTCACGCACCTCTCTCATCTTACCCTATCTCGACATTTTTTCGCACACCTCTCATAGCTTCCTCCATATCGCTGTGATTTTGTGCACCTCTCATACCTTCCCCTATATCGCTGTGTTTTCGTGCACCTCCCGTACCTTCCCCTATATCACTGACGTTTTGCGCACCACCGATAGATTCCTGTATATCGCTGTGTTTTCGCACAGCTCTCATAAATTCCCCAATATCGCTGTTTTCACGCAACTCTCATAGCTTCCCCTATATCGCGGTATTTTCGTGCACCTCCCACACCTTCCCCTATATCGCCATGTTTTTGCGCATCTCTCATAGCTCCCCCTATATCACTGTGCTTTCGCGCACCTCCCATAGCTTCCCCGATATCGCTGTGTTTTCGCACACCTCTCATACCTTCCCTGTGACGAGAATACACATAAAATTAAGATGTTTGCTGGCCTGGGTTAGCATCAGTGACATCAGCAAGTGGTCTGCCACCTGTCCTCAAGGGAAGGAGAGATAAGGAACAATGGATCAGCATCTGGAGATGTGTAATGAAGGGACGGGGGAGAGAGAGCTGTCTGGAGCGGCTCCCCCTTTGAACCCTGAACTGTTTGAAGTGATGGACAGACGATCTGGAGATGTGTAATGAAGGGACGGGGGAGAGAGAGCTGTCTGGAGCGGCTCCCCCTTTGAACCCTGAACTGTTTGAAGTGATGGACAGACGATCTGGAGATGTGTAATGAAGGGACGGGGGAGAGAGAGCTGTCTGGAGCGGCTCCCCCTTTGAACCCTGAACTGTTTGAAGTGATGGACAGACGATCTGGAGATGTGTAATGAAGGGACGGAGGAGAGAGAGCTGTCTGGAGCGGCTCCCCCTTTGAACCCTGAACTGTTTGAAGTGATGGACAGGCGATACCCCAGCAGGGGGATAAAAAGGGACAGGTTCGCTAAGGCAGGACACACGACACCCGAGGTAACGAGACCCTGGAAGCGGTGCGCCTCTCACGAGTCGGTGGGAAGTATCGGACAACTCACAGGGTGGAAAGGTACGATCAGCGGGAACTCGGTGTGTGTCCGCCCTTGCTTGGGTGCCGGGTTCACTGCAGAGGATTGACCGCATCTGGAGGAGGGGTAACAGTCGGTGACCTCAGGTGACATCACCAAGGACCTGCCCGAAAGCTGCTTGTGAGCCATATCGCTGGTCTGTGAGTGGAAGCCGTGTCTGAATGATCAGTCATTCCTGTTCTCTCTCTCTCTCTCCCCCCACATTGTCCATCATCATGGCAACGATTACTGCGAACTGAGCTAAATTGGACTGAACTTTTGTGTCACTTTGAAATTTGGTCATTTACCCCTAGACAACAATAGAGCTTGATTGATGCTGTTATCTTAATTCTGTGCACATGTGTGTTTATCATTGCTGAACTGTTGCATTTATTATCCTTTCGATTACTGTGTTGCTTGTTTCTTTAATAAAACTTTCTTAGTTCTAGTAATCCAGACTCCAACTGAGTGATCCATTTCTGCTGGTTTGGCGACCCAGTTACGGGGTACATAACACCCCTATATCGCTGTGTTTTCGTACACCTCCCATAGCTTCCCTTATATCACCGTGTTTTCGTGCACCTCTTTCACCTTACCTTATTTTGTCGTGTTTTCGCGCACCTCCCATAGCTTCCCCTATATCGCTGTGTTTTCGTGCACATCTCATAGCTTCCCTTATATCGCCGTGTTTTCGAGCACATCTCATACCTTCCCCGATATCGCTGTATTTTCGCGCAACTCCAATACCTTCCACTATATCGCCATGTTTTCACTCACTTCCCATAGCTTCCCCTATATCGCAGTGTTTTCGTGCAACTCTCATTCCTAAAACCTAAACCACTGTGTTTTTGCGCTGCTCTCATAACTTCCCCTACATCGCTGTTTTTTCACTCACCTCTCATACCTTCCCCTACATCGCTGAGTTTTCGCGCACCACCCGTAGTTTCCTGTATATCGCTGTGTTTTCGCACACCTCTCATAATTTCCCCTATATCGCTGTGTTTTTGCGCAACTCTCAAAGATTCCCCTATATCGTGGTGTTTTCAATCACCTCCCATACCTTCCCCTATATCGCTGTATTTTCGTGCACCTCTCATACCTTCCCCTATATCGCTGTGTTTTCGCGCACCTCACATAGCTTCCCTTATATCGCTGTGTTTTCGCACACCTCTCATACTTTCCCCTATATCGCTGTTTTCGCACTACTCTGATAGCTTCCCCTATATCTCCGAAAATTCGAGCACCTCTCAGAGCTTCCCCTATATCGCTGTGTTCTCACGCACCTCTCATGGTTTCCTTATATCGCTGTGTTCTTGTGTAGCTCGCATAACTTCCGCTATATTGCTGAGTTTTCGCTCACCTCTCATACCTTCTCATATCGCCGTGTTTCTGCGCACCTCCCATACCTTCCCCTATATCGCTGAGTATTCACTCGCCTCACATACCTTCCCCAATATCGCTGTATTTTCGCGCACCTCCAATACCTTCCACTATATCGCCATGTTTTCGCTCACTTCCAATAGCTTCCCCTATATTGCAGTGTTTTCGTGCAACTCTCATTCCTTCCCCTAAACCGCTGTGTTTTTGCGCTGCTCTCATAACTTCCCCTACATCACTGACCTTTCGCACCCCTTCCATACCTTCCCTATATCGCTGTGTTTCTGCGCACCTCTCATACATTCGCCTATATCGCTGTGTTTTCGTGCAGCTCACAGAGCTTCCCCATATCGCCGTGTTTTCGAGCATCTCCCGTACCTTCCCTTATATTGCCGTGATTTTGCACACCTCCCATGCCTTCCCCTATATCGGTGTGTTTTCGGGCACCTCTCATACATTTCCCTATATCGCTGTGTTTTCGCGCACCTCGCATAGCTTCCACTATCTCGCTGTGTTTTTGTGCACCTCTCATACCTTCCCCTATATCGCTTTGTTTTCGTACACCTCTCATAGCTTCCCCCATATCGCTGCATTTTCATGCACCTCTCATACCTTCCCTTATATCGCTGTGTTTTCGCACACCTCCCATAACCTCTCCTATGTCTCTGCGTTTTCGTGCACCTCTCATACCCTCCCATACATCGCTGTGTTTTCAGGCACATCCCATAGCTTCCCCTATATCGCTCTGTTTTCACGAACCTCGCATAGCTTCCACTGTATTGCTGTGTTTTTGCGCACCTCCCATAGCTTCCCCTATTTGTCTGTGTTTTCGCACACCTCTCATGACTTCCCCTATATCGCTGTGTTTCCACGCACCTACCATACCTTCCCCGATATCGCTGTATTTTCGCGCACCTGCAATACCTTCCACTATATCGCCATGTTTTCACTCACTTCCCATAGCTTCCCCTATATTGCAGTATTTTAGTGCAACTCTCATTCCTTCCCCTAAACCGCTGTGTTTTTGCGCTGCTCTCATAACTTCCCCTACATCGCTGACCTTTCGCACCCCTTCCATACCTTCCCCTATATCGCTGTGTTTTCGTGCACCTACAATACCTTCCACTGTATCGCCATATTTTCACTCACTTCCCATAGCTTCCCCTATATCGCAGTATTTTCGCACCCCTCTCATACCTTCCCCTATATCGCTGTGTTTTCACGCACCTCCCATACCTTCCCCATATATCGCGGTGTTATTGCATACCTCCCATAGCTTCCCCTATATCGCTGTGCTTTCGCACACATCTCATACCTGCCCCTACATCGCTCTGTTTTTGTGCCCCTCTCATAACTTCCCCTATAACGCTGTGTTTTCGGGCACCTTGCATACCTTCCCGTATATCACCATGTTTTTGCTCCCCTCCCCTAGCTTTCCCTATATCGCTGTGTTTTCGTGCAACTTGTATCGCTTCCCCTATATCGCGGTGTTTTCGTGCACCTCCCATACCTTCTCCTATATTGCTGTGTTTTCGCGCAACTCTCATATCTTCCCCTATATCGAGCTGTTTTCGTGCACCTCTCATCCCTTCCCCATATGGCTGTGTTTTCGCACACCTCCCACACCTTCCCCTATATCGCCATGTTTTTGCGCATCTCTCATAGCTTCCCCTATATCGCTGTGCTTTCGCGCACCTCCCACACCTTCCCCTATACCGCCATGTTCTCACGCTCCTCTTTCACGTTACCCAATATTGCTGTGTTATCGCACAATTCTCAGAGCTTCCCCTATATTGCTGAGACTTTGTGCACCTCTCATAACTGCCCCTATACCGCATTGTTTTAGCACACCTCTCATAGCTTCCCCCAAATCGCTGCGTTTTCATGCACCTCTCATACCTTCCCCTATATCGCTGTGTTTTCGAGCATCTCCCGTACCTTCCCTTATATCGCTGTGATTTTGCACACTTCTCATACATTCCCCTATATCGCTGTGTTTTCGCGCACCTCGCATAGCTTCCACTATCTCACTGTGTTTTCGTGCACCTCTCATACCTTCCCCTATATCACTTTGTTTTCGTACACCTCTCATAGCTTCCCCCATATCGCTGCATTTTCATGCACCTCTCAAACCTTCCCTTATTACGCTGTGTTTTCGCACAACTCCCATAACCTCCCCTATGTCACTGCGTTCTCATGCACCTCTCATACCCTCCCATACATCGCTGTGTTTTCAGGCACGTCCCATAGCTTCCCCTATATCGCTGAGTTTTCGCTCACCTCTGATACCTTCCCCTATATCGCTCTGTTTTCACGAACCTCGCATAGTTTCCACTGTATTGCTGTGTTTTCGCGCATCTCCCATAGCTTCCCCTATTTGGCTGTGCTTTCGCACACTTCTCATACCTTCCACTATATCGCTCTGTTTTCGCGCACCTCCCACAGCTTCCCCTATATCGCTGTGTTTTCGTGCACCTGCCATACCGTCCCCTATATCGTTGCGTTTTCACGCATATCTCATACCTGCCCCTATATCGCTGTTCTTCTGCGCACCTTCCCCTGTATCGCCGTGTTTTTGTGAACCTCTCATAGCTTCCCCTACACCGCCGTGTTTTTGCGCACATCCAGTACCTTCCGCTATATCGTCGTGTTTTCGTGCACCTCCCATAGCTTCCCCTATATGTCTGTTTTCGCACACCTCTCATAACTTCCCCTATATCGTTGTGTTTCCACGCACCTACCATACCTTCCCCGATATCGCTGTATTTTCGCGCACCTCCAATACCTTCCACTATATCGCCATGTTTTCACTCACTTCCCATAGCTTCCCCTATATCGCAGTGTTTTCATGCAACTCTCATTCCTTCCCCTAAACCGCTGTGTTTTTGCGCTGCTCTCATAACTTCCCCTACATCACTGACCTTTCGCACCCCTCCCATACCTTCCCCTATATCGCTGTGTTTTCGCACATCTCTCCTGGCTTCCCCTATATCGCTGTGTTTTCACGCACCTCCCATATATCGCGGTGTTATCGCACACCTCCCATAGCTTCCCCTATATCGCTGTGCTTTCGCACACATCTCATACCTGCCCCTACATCGCTCTGTTTTCGTGCTCCTCTCATAGCTTCCCCTATAACGCTGTGTTTTCGGGCACCTTGCATACCTTCCCGTGTATGGCCATGTCTTTGCGCACCTCCCTGAGCTTCCCCAATATCGCTGCGTTTTTGCGCACTGGTCATACCTTCCCTATATCGCCGCGTTTTCGTGCACCTCCCATAGCTTCCCCTATATGTCTGTGTTTTCGCACACCTCTCATAACTTCCCCTATATCGCTGTGTTTTCGCACACCTCTCACACCTTCCGCTATATCGCTGTGTTGTCGCGCACATCTCATACCGTCCCCAATATCGCTGCTTTCGCGCACCTCTCATAGCTTCCCCCATATCACTGTGTTTTCGTGCAGCTGTCATACCTTCCCCTATATCGCTGTTTTATCGCTCACCTCTCATACCTGCCCCTACATCGCTGAGTTTTTGCGCACCACCCATAGTTTCCTGTAATCACTGTGTTTTCGCACACCTCTCATAAATTCCCCCATTTCACTGTGTTTTTGCACAACTCTCAAAGCTTCCCCTATATCGCTGTGTTTTCATGCACCTCCCATACCTTCCCCTATGTCGCTGTATTTTCATGCACCTCTCATACCTTCCCCTATATTGCCATAGATTCGAGCACCTCTCAGAGCTTCCCCTATATCGATGTGTTCTCACGCACCTCTAATAGTTTCCCCTATACTGCTGTGTTTTCGCGCACCTCTCATGCCTTCCCCTATATCACTGTTGTCGCACAACTCTGATAGCTTCCCCTATATCTCCAAAGATTCGAGCACCTCTCAGAGCTTCCCCTATATCGTTGCGTTCTCACGCACATCTCATAGTTTCCCTATGTCGCTGTGTTCTCATGCAGCTCGCAAAACTTTCCCTATATCGCTGAGTTTTCGCTCACCTCTCATACCTTCCTTATATCGCCGTGTTTCTGCGCACCTCCCATACCTTCCCCTATATCGCTGAGTATTCACTCACCTCCCATACCTTCCCCATATATCGCTGTGTTTTCGCACACCTCCCATAGCTTCACCTATATCGCTGTGCTTTCGCTCACCTCTCATACCTTCCCTATATCGCCGTGTTTCTGCGCACCTCCCATACCTTCCTCTATATATCGCTGAGTATTCACTCACCTCCCATACCTTCCCCCTACATCGCTGTGTATTTGCGCACCTCTCATAGCTTCCCCTTTATCGACATGTTTTTGTGCACTTTCCACAACTTCCCCTATATGGCTGTATTTTTGCGCATCTCTCATACCTTCCCCTAAGTCACACTGTTTTTACTCACCTCTTATACCATCCCCTATATCGTTGTGTTATTGTGCACCTCCCTTAGTTTGCCCTATATCGCTGTGTTTTCACACACCTCCCATTGCTTCCCTATATTGCTGTGTTTTCGCGCATCTCCCATACCTTCCCCTATATCTCTGTCTTTTCACACACCTCCCATACCTTCCTTTATATCGCTGTGTTTTCGCGCACCTCCCATACCTTCCCCTATATCGCTGTGTTTTTACGCACATTCCATACATTTCCCTATGTTGCCGCATATTCGCGCACCTCCCATTCTTTCCCCTGTATCACCATGTCTTTGCGCACCTCTCATAGCTTCCCCTATATTGCTGTGTTTTCGCACACCTCTTGTAGCATCCCCTACATCGCTGTGTATTTGCGCACCTCCCATAGCTTCCCCTTTATCGACATGTTTTTGTGCACTTTCCATAACTTCCCCTATATGGCTGTGTTTTTGCACATCTCTCATACCTTCCCCTAAGTCGCTCTGTTTTCACTCACCTCTTATACCATCCCCTATATCGCTGTGTTATTGCGCACCTCCCATAGTTTGCCCTATATCGCTCAGTTTTCGCGCATGTCCCATAGCTTGCGCAATATCGCTGTGTTTTCACACACTTCCCATTGCTTCACTATATCATTGTGTTTTCACGCACCTCCCATACCATCCCCAATGTCGTTGTGTTTTCACGCACCTCTCAAACCTTACCCTATATCGCCGTGTTTTCGCGCACCTCTCATACCTTACCCTATATCGCCTTGGTTTCGCGCACCACTCATACCTTCCCCTATGTCACCCTGTTTTCGCGCAACTCCCATACGTTCCCCTATATCGCCGTGTTTTCATGCACCTCCCATACATTCCCGTCTATCACTGTGTTCTCACGCACCTCTCATACCTTCTCCTAGATCGCCGTGTTATCGTGCACCCCTCATACCTTCCCCTATGTCGCCATGTTTTCGTGCACTTCTCATAGCTTCCCTTATATCACAGTATTATCGCAAACTTCTCATTCCTTCCTGTAAGTCGCTGTATTTTCGCGCACCTCCCATACATTCCCTATATCGCTGGGTTTTCACGTACCTCCCATACCTTCCCCTACATCGCTGTGTTTCGTGCACCTCTCATAGCATCCCCTACATCGCTGTGTATTCGTGCACCTCTCATAGATTCTCCTATATTGCCATGTTTTTGCACACTTTCTATACCTTCCCCTATATTGCTGTGTTTTCGCGCATCTCTCATACCATCCCCTATATCACTGTGTTTTCGCTCACCTCTCATACCATCCCCTATATCGCTCAGTTTTCGCGCACCTCCCATAGCTTGCGCAATATCGCTGTGTTTTCGCACACCTCCCATTCCTTCCCTATATCGTTGTGTGTTCGCGCATTTCCCAAACCATCCCCAATATTGCTGTGTTTTCACGCACCTCCCATACCATTCCCTATATTGCTGTGTTTTCGTGCACCTCCAATACCTTCCACTATATCGCCGTGTAATTGTGCATCTTTCATAACTTCCCCACATTGCTGTGTTTTTGTGCACCTCTCATACCTTCCCCTATATCGCTGTGTTTTCATGCATCTCGTATAGTTTCCCCTATATCGCCATTTTTCACGCACCTCCCATAGATTCCCCTATATCACCATGTTTTCGAGCACCTCCCATACATTCCCCTATATCGCCATGCTATCGCGCACCTCTCATACCTTCCCCTATATCGCCGTATTTTCGCGCACTGCTCATACCTTACCCGATATCGCCATGTTTTCACGCACCTCCCGTACCTTCTCCTATATCGCTGTGTTTTCGCCAACCTCTCACGGGTTCCCCTAGATGGCTTTGTTTTCACGCACCTCTCACTGAGCTCTTCAAGGTAAAAAAGTTGATTTCTCAATGCTTACAGAGCTTTGGCATTGAAAGAAGTATACATTTCAATATTCCTCAAAAGTACTGACTGTAAACCTGATGGAAACATCGTAACATAACTCCCCACATGATTCTGAGTTGTTTGAGACCTGTTCCATCACTTAGCTCTTCAAGATAAGAAAGCTGATTTCTCAGTGCTTACAGTGCATTGGCATCAAAAGAAGTATACATTTCAATTTTCCTCAGAAGTACTGAAAGCAAACCTGATAGAAACATCATAACATAATTCCCCACATGATTCTGTGTTGTTTGAGACCTGTTCTATCACTTAGCTATTCAAGATAAAAATGTTGATTTCTCAAGGCATACAGTGCTTTGACATTAAAAGCAGTATACAGTTCAATTTTACTCAAAGGTGCTGACTGCAAACCTGATGGAAACATCTTAGCATAACTCCCCATATGATTCTGAGGTGTTTGAGACCTGTTACATCACTTAACCTCTTCAAAATAAAAAAAGTTGATTTCTCAGTGCTTATAGTACATTGTCAATAAAAAAAGAATACATTTCAATTTTACTCACAAGTATTGACTGCAAACCTGATGGAAACATCTTAACATAATTCCCCACATGATTCTGAGTTGTTTGAGACCTGTTGTATCACTTAGCTATTCAAGATAAAAAGGTTGATTTCTCAGTGCATACAGCCAAGGTTTAAAAAGAGAATTTTTCAACGGATCTTGTTTCAGTCGGAGCAAGCAGCTGAAGAAAGGAGTGAAGAAATTGGGTAGAAAAAGTAGTTTTTTTAAAACACTGCTCGGGGAGAAGGGTCTGCACTGCGCAGGCGCGTGACGTAGCGTGCCAAGGTTTAAAAGCAGACCACCATATACAGCAGCCATTGTTGTAGCGGCCATCGTCAGAGTGGACTGAGTCAGAGTGGGACGGCTTTGGCTCAACAGGCTTCAGCGAGAACAGGCAGAGGCCAGGTAGGATCCAGTAAGTTTTTTTTTGTTCATATTGTTTAGAGTAGAGAGAATGCCAGGCAGGATGTTGGAATGCTCCTCTTGCAGGATGTGGGAAGTCAGGGAGCCCTCCAGTGTCCTCCGACAACGACACCTGCAAGAAGTGCATCCTGCTGCAGCTCCTAACAAACCGCGTTAGGGAACTGGAGCAGGAGCTGGATATCCTCCAGATCATTCGGGAGAATGAGCAGATTATAGATAGTAGCTACAGGGAGGTAGTTATGCCAAACGAGCAGAGGACAGGAAATTGGATCACTGTCAGGCGAGGGAAGAGGAAAGGGCCAGCAGAGCAGGATTCCCCTGTGGCCATTCCCCTCAACAACAACTATACTGCATTGGATACTGTTGGGGGGGATGACTTACCTGGGACAAGGGGCAGTAGCCGGATCTCTGGCACTGAGTCTGGCTCTGCAGTGCAGAAGGGAAGGTGGAAAAGAGGAGAGCGGTAGTGATAGGGAACTCGATAGTTAGAGGTACAGATAGGAGGTTCTGTGGTCGTGACAGAGAATCCAGGATGGTTTGTTGCCTCCCGGGTGCCAGGATCAAGGATGTCTCTGATCGATTGCATGACGTTCTGAAGTGAGAGGGTGACCAGCCGGATGTCGTGGTGCACATCGGTACCAATGACATAGCAAGGAAAAGTGAGGAGGTCCTGGAGAGTGAGTATAGAGAGCTTGGTAGGAAGTTGAAAAGCAGGACCTCAAGGGTGGTAATCTCAGGATTGCTACCTGTGCTACGTGCCAGTGAGGGTAGGAATAGGATGCTCTGGAGGATGAACAAGTGGCTGAGGAACTGGTGTAGGGGGCAGGGTTTCAGATTTCAGGATCATTGGGACCTCTTCTGGGGCAGGTGGGACCTGTACAAGAGAGACGGGTTACACTTGAACTACAGGGGTACCAATATCCTTTCAGGGAGGTTTGTTAGTGCTATTGGGGAGGCTTTAAACTAGATTTGCAGGGGGATGGGTACCAGAGTGGCAGAGCTGACAGCGTGGCTGGGGTGAAATTAAATGTTGAAAGTTCAAGCAAATCTGTTGATAGAAAGGTTGTGAGTGATGGTAAAAATCTTCTGAGGTGTATATATTTCAATGCTAGGAGTATTGTGGGGAAGGCGGATGAGTTGAGGGTGTGGATTGACACGTGGATTTATGACGTTATAGCAATTAGTGAAACTTGGCTACAGGAGGGGCAGGACTGGCAGCTTAATATTCCAGGGTTCAGATGTTTCAGATGTGATCGAGGCAGAGGAATGAAAGGTGGGGGAGTAGCATTGCTTGTTAGGGAAAATATTACAGCAGTGCTCAGGCAGGACAGATTAGAGGGATTATCTACTGAGTCCTTATGGGTGGAGCTGAGAAACAGGAAAGGTATGGCCACGTTAGTGGGATTGTATTACAGACCACCCAATAGTCAACGAGACTTGGAAGAGCAAATCTGCAGAGAGATAGCAGGCAACTGCAGGAAACATAAAGTTGTGGTGGCAGGGGATTTTAATTTTCCATACATTGATTGGGACTCCCATACTGTTAGGGGTCTAGATGGTTTAGAGTTTGTAAAATGTGTTCAGGAAAGTTTTCTATATCAATATATAGAGGGACCAACTAGAGGGGATGCAATATTGGATCTCCTGTTAGGAAACAAGTTAGGACAAGTGACGGAAGTCTGTGTAGGGGAGCACTTTAGTTCCAGTGATCATAACACCATTAGTTTCAGTTTGATCATGGACAAGGATAGATCTGGTCCTAGGGTTGAGGTTCTGAACTGGAAGAAGGCCAAATTTGAAGAAATGAGAGAGGATCTAAAAAGGTTGTTCTCTGGCAAAGATGTGATCGGTAGGTGGGAAGCCTTCAAAGGAGAAATTTTGAGAGTGCAGAGTTTGTATGTTCCTGTCAGGATTAAAGGCAAAGTGAATAGGAATAAGGAACCTTGGTTCTCAAGGGATATTGCAACTCTGATAAAGAAGCAGAGGGAGTTGTATGAAATGTATAGGAAACAGGGAGTAAATCAGGTGCTTGAGGAGTATAAGAAGTGTAAGAAAATACTTATGAAAGTAATCAGGAGGGCTAAAAGAAGACATGAGGTTGCCTTGGCAGTCAAAGTGAAGGATAATCCAAAGAGATTTTACAGGTATATTAAGAGCAAAAGGATTGTAAGGGATAAAATTGGTCCTCATGAACATCAGAGTGGTCGACTATGTGCAGAACGAAATGAAATGGGGGAGATCTTAAATGGGTTTTTTGCGTCTGTATTTACTAAGGAAACTGGCATGAAGTCTATGGAATTAAGGGAATCAAGTACTGAGATCATGGAAACTGTACAGATTGAAAAGGAGGAGGTCCTTGCTGTCTTGAGGAAAATTAAAGCAGATAAATCCCCCGACCTGACAGGGTGTTCACTCGGACCTTGAAGGAGACTAGTGTTGAAATTGCAGGGGCCCTGGCAGAAATATTTAAAATGTCGCTGTCTACAGGTGAGGTGCCGGAGGATTGGAGAGTGGCTCATGTTGTTTTGTTGTTTAAAAAAGGATCGAAAAGTAATCCGGGAAATTATAGGCCAGTAAATTTAACGTTGGTAGTAGGTAAGTTATTGGAGGGAGTACTAAGAGACAGAATCTACAAGCATTTGGATAGACAGGGACTTATTAGGGAGAGTCAACCTGGCTTTGTGCGTGGTAGGTCATGTTTGACCAATCTATTGGAGTTTTTCGAGGAGGTTACCAGCAAAGTGGATGAAGGGAAGGCAGTGGATATTGTCTACATGGACTTCAGTAAGGCCTTTGACAAGGTCCCGCATGGGAGGTTAGTTAGGAAAATTCAGTCGCTAGTTATACATGGAGAGGTGGTAAATGGGATTAGACATTTGCTCAATGGAAGAAGCCAAAGAGTGGTAGTAGAGAATTGCTACTCTGAGTGGAAGCCTGTGACTAGTGGTGTGCCACAGCGATCAATGCTGGGTCCATTGTTATTTGTCATCTATATCAATGATCTGGATGATAATGTGGTAAATTGGATCAGCAAATTTGCTGATGATACAAAGATTGGAGGTGTAGTAGACAGTGAGGAAGGTTCTCAGAGCCTGCAGAGGGACTTGAACCAGCTGGAAAAATGGGCTGAAAAATGGCAGATGGAGTTTAATACAGACAAGTGTGGGATATTGCACGTTGGAAGGACAAACCAAGGTAGAACATACAGGGTTAATGGTAAGGCACTGAGGAGTGCAGTAGAACAGAGGGATCTGGGAATACAGATACAAAATTCCCTAAAATTGGCGTCACAGGTAGATAGGGTCGTAAAGAGAGCTTTTGGTACATTGGCCTTTATTAATCAAAGTATTGAGTATAAGAGCTGGAATGTTATGATGAGGTTGTATAAGGCATTGGTCAGGCCGAATCTGGAGTATTGTGTTCAGTTTTGGTCACCAAATTACAGGAAGATTATAAATAAGGTTGAAAGAGTGCAGAGAAGGTTTACAAGGATGTTGCCAGGACTTCAGAAACTCAGTTACAGAGAAAGGTTGAATAGGTTAGGACTTTATTCCCTGGAGCGTAGAAGAATGAGGGGAGATATAAAATTATGATGGGTATAGATAGTGAATGCAAGCAGGCTTTTTCCACTGAGGCAAGGGGAGAAAGAAACCAGAGGACATGGGTTAAGGGTGAGGAGGGAAAAGTTTAAAGGGAACATTGGGGGGGCTTCTTCGCTGGTGGGAGTATGGAATGAGCTGCCAGATGAGGTGGTAAATGTGGGTTCTTTTTTAACATTTAAGAATGAATTGTTCAGATACATGGATGGGAGGTGTATGGAGGGATATGGTCCATGTGCAGGTCAGTGGGACTAGACAGAAAATGGATCGGTATGGCCAGGAAGGGCCAAAAGGCCTGTTTTTGTGCTGTAGTTTTCTATGGTTTCTAAGGCTTCTAGTGTTATGGCATTAAATGAAGTATACATTTCAATTCTACTCAAAAGTACTGACTGCAATCTTGATGGAAACATCTGAACTTAACTCCCCATATGATTCTGAGTTGTTTGACACCTGTTTAATCACTGAGCTCTTCAAAATAAAAAAAAGTTGATTTCTCAGTCCATACAATACATGAGCATTAAAAGAAGAATACAATTCAATTTTACTCACAAGTACTGACTGCAAACCTGATGGAAACATCTTAACACATGATTCTGAGTTGTTTGAGACTGTTATATCACTTAGCTCTTAGAGATAAAGAAGTTGATTTCTCAGTGCCTACAGTGAATTGGCTTTGAAAGAAGTATACATTTCAATTTTACTCAAAAGTACTGATTGCAAATCTGATGGAAACATCTTAACATAACTCCCCATAAGCTTCTGAGGTGTTTGACAGTTGTTACACCACTGAGCTCCTCAAGATAAATAAGTTCATTTCTCAGTGCATACAGTGCATTGGCATCAAAAAAACACATTTCAATTTTACTCAAAAGTACTGACTGCAAACCTGATGGAAACATCTTAGCATAAGTCCCCATATGATTCTGAGGTGGTTGACACCTCTAATATCACTGAGTTCCTCAAGATAAAAAAGTTGATTTCTCAGTGCATACAGTGCAATGGCATCAAAAGAAGAACACATTTCAATTTTACTCAAAAGTACTGACTGCAAACCTGATGGAAACATCTCAGCATAACTTCACATATGCATCTAAGTTGTTTGAGACCTGTTATAGCACTGAACTCTTCAAGATACATAAGTTCCTTTCTCAGAGCATACAGTGCTTTGACATTAAAAGAAGTAAATATTTCGATATTCCTCAAAAGTACTGACTGCAAACCTCATGGAAACATCTGAAGTCAACTCCCCATATGATTCTGAGTTGTTTCAGACCTGTTACATCACTTAGCTATTCAAGATAAAAAAAGTTGATTTCTCAGGGCATACAGTGCAAAAGCATCAAAAGAACAACACATTTCAATTTTACTCAAAAGTACTGACTGCAAACCTGATGGAAACATCTTAACATCACTCCCCAAATGATTCTGAGGTGTTTGAGACCTGTGTTATCACTTAGCTATTCAAGATAAAGAAGTTGATTTCTCAGTGCAAAAGCATCAAAAGAAGAACACATTTCGATTTTACTCATAAGTACTGACCACAAACCTGATGGAAACATCTCAGCATAACTCCCCATATGATTCTGAGGTGTTTGAGACCTGTTATATCACTAAGCTCTTCAAGATAAAAAAAGTTGATATCTCCATGTGCCTTGCATTAAATGAAGGAAACATTACAAATCTACTCAAAAGTACTGAATTCAAACCTCATGGAAACATCTGAAATTAACTCCCCACATCATTTTGAATTGTTTGAGACCTGATCTATCACTCAGCTCTTCAAGATAAAAAAGTTGATTTCTCAGTGCCGACAGTGCTTTTACATTAAAAGCAGTATACATTTCAATTTTACTCAAAGCTACTGACTGTAAACCTGATGGAAACAACTTAACATCACTCCCCATATGATTCTGAGATGTATGAGACCTGTTTTATCACTTAGCTATTCAAAAATAAAAAAGTTGCTTTCTCAGTGCATACAGTGCTTTGACATTAAAAGCAAAATACTTTTTAATTTTTCTCAAAGGTGCTGACAGCAAACCTGATGGAAACATCTTAACATAACTCCCAACATGAGACTGAGTGGTTTGAGACCTGTTTCATCACGGAACCCTTCAAGATTCAAAAGTTGTTTTCTCAGTGCTTACAGTGCTTTGACATTAAAAGAAGTACACATTTCAATATTCCTCAATGGTACTGACTGCAAACCTCATGGAAACATCTGAAGTTAACTCCCCATATGATTTTAAGTTGTTTGAGGACTGTTACATCACTGAGCTCTTCAAGATAAAAAAAGGTTGATTTCTCAGTGCATACCGTGCCTTGGCATTAAAAGAAGTATACATTTCAATTTTACTCAAAGGTGCTGACTGCAAACCTGACGGAAACATCTTACCATAACTCCCCATATGATTCTGAGGAGATTGACACCTGTTAATTCAGTGAGCTCCTCAAGTTAAAAAAGTTGATTTCTCAGTGCATACACTGCAAAGGCATCAAAAGAAAGACATATTTCAATTTTCCTCATAAGCACTGACTGAAAGCCTGATGGAAACATCTCAGCATAATGCCCGATAAGATTCTGAGGTGTTTGAGACTTGATATATCACTGAGCTCTTCAAGATAAAAAAAGTTCCTTTCTCAGAGCATACAGTGCTTTGACATTAAAAGAAGTACACATTTCAATATTCCTCAAAAGTACTAACTGCAAACTTCATGGAAACATCTGAAGTCAACTCCCCATATCATTCTGAGTTGTTTCAGACCTGTTACATCACTTAGCTATTCAAGATAAAATAGTTGATTTCTCAGGGCGTACAGTACATTAGCATTAATAGAAGAATACAATTCAATTTTACTCACAAGTACTGACTGCAAACCTGATGGAAACATCT
Organism: Mobula hypostoma; assembly: GCF_963921235.1. Lineage (NCBI taxonomy): Eukaryota > Metazoa > Chordata > Chondrichthyes > Myliobatiformes > Myliobatidae > Mobula > Mobula hypostoma. The sequence goes on along the minus strand of NC_086110.1, from coordinate 10,748,975 downwards.
TAACATAATTCCCAACATGATTCTGAGTTGTTTGAGACCTGTTATAGCACTTAGCTCTTAGAGATAAAGAAGTTGATTTCTCAGTGCCTACAGTGAATTGGCTTTGAAAGAAGTATACATTTCAATTTTACTCAGAAGTACTGACTGCAAACCTGATGGAAACATCCTAACATAACTCCCCATATGCTTCTGAGGTGTTTGACAGCTGTTACACCACTGAGCTCCTCAAGATAAATAAGTTCATTTCTCAGTGCATACAGTGCATTGGCATCAAAAAAACAACACATTTCAATTTTACTCAAAAGTACTGACTGCAAAACTGATGGAAACATCTTAACATAACTTCCCATATGATTCTGAGTTGTTTGAGACCTGTTATATAACTGAGCTCTTCAAGATAAAAAAGTTGATTTCTCAGAGCTTAAACTGCATTTGCATTAAAAGAAGAAAACATTTCAATTTTACTCACAAGTACTAACTGCAAACCTGATGGAAACATCTTAACATAACTCCCCACATGATTCTGAGTTGTTTGAGACCTGTTATATCACTTAGCTCTTAGATATAAAGAAATTGATTTCTCAGTGCCTACAGTGCATTGGCATTGAAAGAATAACACATTTCAATTTTACTCAAAAGTACTGACTGCAAACCTGATGGAAACAGAACTCTCCACATGATTCTGAGTTGTTTGAGACCCGTTCTATCACTTAGCTATTCAAGATTTAAAAAGTTGATTTTTCAGTGCATACAATGCATTGGCATCAAAAGAATAACACATTTCAATTTTACTCAAAAGTACTGACTGCAAACCTGATGGAAACATCTTTACATCACTCCCCATATGCTTCTGAGCTGTTTGAGACCTGTTATATTATTGAGCTCTTCAAGATAAATAAGTTCCTTTCTCAGAGCATACAGTGCTTTGACATTAAAAGAAGTAAACATTTCAATATTCCTCAAAAGTACTGACTGCAAACGTCATGGAAACATCTAAAGTCAACTCCCCATATAGTTCTGCAATGTTTCAGATCTGTTACATCAATGAGCTCTACAAGATAAAAACGTTGATTTCTCAGTGCATACCGTGCTTTGGCATTAAAAGAAGTATACATTTCAATTTTACTCAAAGGTGCTGACTGCAAACCTGATGGAAACATCTTAGCATAACTCCCCATATGATTCTGAGGTGGTTGACACCTCTAATATCACTAAGCTCCTCAAGATAAAAAAGTTGATTTCTCAGTGCATACAATGCATTGGCATCAAAAGAATAACACATTTCAATTTTACTCAAAAGTACTGACTGCAAACCTGATGGAAACATCTTTACATCAATCCCCATATGCTTCTGAGCTGTTTGAGACCTGTTATATTATTGAGCTCTTCAAGATAAATAAGTTCCTTTCTCAGAGCATACAGTGCTTTGACATTAAAAGAAGTAAACATTTCAATATTCCTCAAAAGTACTGACTGCAAACGTCATGGAAACATCTAAAGTCAACTCCCCATATAATTCTGCAATGTTTCAGATCTGTTACATCAATGAGCTCTACAAGATAAAAACGTTGATTTCTCAGTGCATACCGTGCTTTGGCATTAAAAGAAGTATACATTTCAATTTTACTCAAAGGTGCTGACTGCAAACCTGATGGAAACATCTTAGCATAACTCCCCATATGATTCTGAGGTGGTTGACACCTCTAATATCACTGAGCTCCTCAAGATAAAAAAGTTGATTTCTCAGTGCATACAGTGCATTGGCATCAAAAGAAGAACACATTTCAATTTTACTCAAAAGTACTGACTGCAAACCTGATGGAAACATCTCAGCATAACTCCACATATGCATCTGAGTTGTTTGAGACCTGTTATATCACTGAGCTCTTCAAGATAAATAAATTCCTTTCTCAGAGCATACAGTGCTTTGACATTAAAGGAAGTAAATATTTCGATATTCCTCAAAAGTACTGACTGAAAACCTCATGGAAACATCTGAAGTCAACTCCCCATAAGATTCTGAGTTGTTTCAGACCTGTTACATCACTTAGCTATTCAAGATAAAAAAAAGTTGATTTCTCAGGGCATACAGCAAAGGCATCAAAAGGCATCACATTTCAATTTTACTCAAAAGTACTGACTGAAAACCTGATGGAAACATCTTAACATCACTCCCTAAATGATTCTGAGGTGTTTGAGACCTGTGTTATCACTTAGCTATTCAAGATAAAAAAGTTGATTTCTCAGTGCAAAAGCATCAAAAGAACACATTTCAATTTTACTCATAAGTACTGATGGAAACATCTCAGCATAACTCCCCATATGATTCTGGTGTTTGAGACCTGTTATATCACTAAGCTCTTCAAGATAAAAAAGTTGATATCTCCATACATACAGTGCCTTGCATTAAATGAAGGAAACATTCAAATCTACTCAAAAGTACTGAATTCAAACCTCATGGAAACATCTGAAATTAACTCCACACATCATTTTGAATTGTTTGAGACCTGATCTATCACACAGCTCTTCAAGATAAAAAAGTTGATTTCTCAATGCCTACAGTACTTTTACAGTAAAAGCAGTATACATTTCAATTTTACTCAAAGCTACTGACTGCAAACCTGATGGAAACGACTTAACATCACTCCCCATATGATTCTGAGATGTATGAGACCTGTTTTATCACTTAGCTATTCAAGATAAAAAAAAGTTGATTTCTCAGTGCATACAGTGCTTTGACATTAAAAGCAGTATACTTTTCAATTTTACTCAAAGGTGCTGACTGCAAACCTGATGGAAACATCTTAGCCTAGATCCCCATATGATTCTGAGGTGTTTGACACTTGTTATATCACTGAGCTCCATAAGATAAAAAAGTTGATTTCATAGTGCATACAGTGCAAAGGCATCAAAAGAACAACAAATTTCAATTTTACTCAAAAGTACTGACTACAAACCTGATGGAAACATCTTAACATCTTTCCCAATATGATTTTGAGGTGTTTCAGACCTGTTATATCATTGAGGTCTTCAAGATTAAAAAGTTGATTTCTCTGGGCATCCAGGGCCTTGGCATTAAATGAAATGTATATTTCAATTTTACTCAAAAGTACTCACTGCAATCCTGATGGAAACATCTGAACGTAACTTCTCATATGATTCTGAGCTGTTTAAGACCTGTTTTATCACTTAGTTATTCAAGATAAAAAAGTTGATTTCTCAGTGCATACACTGCTTTGACATTAAAAGCAGTATTATTTTCAATATTACTCAAAGCTGCTGACTGCAAACCTGATGGAAGCATCTTAGCATAACTCCCCATATGATTCTGAGGTGTTTGACACCTGTTATATCACTGAACTCCTCAAGATACAAAAGTTCTTTTCTTAGTCTATATCTTAGTCTTAGTCTATTTCTTGGTCTTAGTTATTCAAGATAAAAAAGTTGATTTCTCAGGGCATACCGTGCCAAGGCATCAAAAGAACAATACATTTCAATTTTATTCAAAACTACTGACTGCAAACCTAATGGAAACATCTTAACATCACTCCCCATATGATTCTGAGGTGTTTGAGACTTGTGTTATCACTTAGCTATTCAAGATTTTTTAAAAAGTTGATTTCTCAGTGCATACAGTGCAAAGGCATCAAAAGAAGAACACATTTGAATTTTACTCATAAGTACTGATGGCAAACCTGATGGAAACATCCTAGCATAAATCCCCATATGATTATGAGGTGTTTGACACCTGTTATATAACTGAGCTCTTCAAGATAAAAAAGTTGATTTCTCCATGCATACAGAGCCTTGCATTAAATGAAGGAAACATTTCAATTTTACTCAAAAGTACTGACTTCAAACCTCATGGAAACATCTGAAATTAACTCCCCACATCATTTTGAGTTGTTTGAGACCTGATCTTCAAGATTAAAAAAATTTGATTTCTCAGTGCAGACAGAGCTTTTTCGTTAAAAGCAGTATACATTTCAATTTTACTCAAAGCTACTGACTGCAAACCTGATGGAAACATCTTAGCATAGCTCCCCATATGATTCTGAGGTGTTTGACAGTTGTTATATCACTGAGCTCCTCAAGATAAAAAAGTTGATTTCTTAGTGCATACAGTGCAAAGGCATCAAAAGTACAACAAATTTCAGTTTTACTCAAAAGTATTGACTGCAAATCTGATGGAAACATCTTAACATCACTCCCCATATGATTCTGAGGTGTTTCAGACCTGTTATATCATTGAGGTCTTCAAGATAAAAAAGTTGATTTCTCAGTGCATACAGTGCTTTGACATTAAAAGAAGTACACATTTCAATATTCCTCAAAGGTACTGACTGCAAACCTGATGGAAACAACTTAGCATAACTCCCCATATGATTCTGAGGTGTTTCAGACCTGTTATATCATTGAGGTCTTCAAGATAAAAAAGTTGATTTCTCAGTGCATACAGTGCTTTGACATTAAAAGAAGTACACATTTCAATATTCCTCAAAGGTACTGACTGCAAACCTGATGGAAACAACTTAGCATAACTCCCCATATGATTCTGAGGTGTTTGGCACCTCTCATATCAGTGAGCTCCTCAAGATATAAAAGTTGATTTCTTAGTCTATACAGTACATTGGCATTAAAACTACAATTCAATTTTACTCACAAGTACTGACTGCAACCCTGATGGAAACATCTTAACATAACTCCCAACATGGTTCTGAGTGGTTTGATACCTATTTAATCACGGAGCCCTTCAAGATTCAAAAGTTGTTTTCTCAGTGCATACAGTGCTTTAACATTAAAAGAAGTACACATTTCAATATTCCTCAAAGGTACTGACTGCAAACCTCATGGAAACATCTGAAGTATCTCCCCATATGATTCTGACTTGTTTCCGATCTGTTACATCACTGAGCTCTTCAAGATAAAAAAAAGTTGATTTCTCGGTACATACCGTGCTTTGGCATTAAAAGAAGTATACATTTCAATTTCAACACTGCAAAGGTATGAAAAGAAGGACACATTTCAATTTTACTCATGTACTGACTGCAAACCTGATGGAAACATCTCAGCATAACTCCCGAAATGATTCTGAGGTGATTGAGACCTGATATATCACTGAGCTCTTCAAGATAAAAAAAGTACCTTTCTCAGAGCATACAGTGCTTTAACATTAAAAGAAGTACAGATTTCAATATTCCTCAAAAGTTCTAACTGCAAACCTCATGGAAACATCTGAATTCAACTCTCCATATGATTCTGAGTTGTTTCAGACCTGTTACATCACGTAGCAATTCAAGATAAAAAACTTGATTTCTCAGGGCACACAATAACTCCCCACATGATCCTGAAATGTTTGACAGGTTATATCACTCAGGTATTCAAGACAAACACGTTGATTTCTCAGTGCATACACTGCTTTAGCATTGAATGAAGTATACATTTCAATTTTACTCAAAGGTACTGACTGCACACCTTATGGAAACATCTTAATATAACTCCACACATGATCCTGAGATGTTTCCCACCATTTATATCACTAAGCTATTCAAGACAAAAAAGTTGATTTCTCAGTGAATGCAGTGCTTTGGCACTAAAAGTATATACTACAAATTACTCTAAACTACTGAATGAAAACCTTATGGAAACATCTAAATATAACTCCCCACATGATCCTGAGATATTTGACACCTGTTATATCACTTAGGTATTCAAGACAAAAAAGTTGATTTCTCAGTGAATGCACTGCTTTGGCACTAAAAGAATACACTACAATTTTAATCTAAAGTTCTGAATGAAAACCTTATGGAAACATCTTAATATAACTCCCCAAATGATCCTGAGATGCTTGACACCTGTTATATCACTTAGGTATTCAAGAGAAAAAAGTTGACTTCTCAGTGCATAGAGAGCATTGGCATTGAATGAAGTATACACTTCAATTTTACTCAAAGGTACTGACTGAAAACCTTATGGAAACATCTTAATATAACTCCCCACAAGATCCTGAGATGTTTGACACCTGTTATATCACTTAGGTATTCAAGAGAAAAAAGTTGACTTCTCAGTGCATAGAGAGCATTGGCATTGAATGAAGTATACACTTCAATTTTACTCAAAGGTACTGACTGAAAACCTTATGGAAACATCTTAATATAACTCCCCACAAGATCCTGAGATGTTTGACACCTGTTATATCACTTAGGTATTCAAGACAAAAAAGTTGATTTCTCAGTGAATGCACTGCTTTGGCACAAAAAGAATACACTACAATTTTAATCTAAAGTTCTGAATGAAAACCTTATGGAAACATCTTAATATAACTCCCCGCATGATCCTCAGATGTTTGACAGCTGTTATATCACTTAGGTATTCAAGAAAAAAAAGTTGATTTCTCAGAGCATACAGTGAGTTAGGGTTGAATGAAGTATACATTTGAATTTTACTCTAAAGTACTGAATGCAAACCTTATGGAAACATCTTAATATAACTCCCCACATGATCCTGAGATGTTTGACAGGTTATATCACTCAGGTATCCAAGACAAAAACGTTGATTTCTCAGTGCATACAGTGCTTTAGCAATTGAATGAAGTATACATTTCAATTTTACTGAAAGGTACTGACTGCACACCTTATGGAAACATCTTAATATAACTCCACACATGATCCTGAGATGTTTGACAGGTTATATCACTCAGGTATTCAAGACAAAAACGTTGATTTCTCAGTGCATACAGTGCTTTAGCATTGAATGAAGTATACATTTCAATTTTACTCAAAGGTACTGACTGCACACCTTATGGAAACATCTTAATATAACGCCCCACATCATCCTGAGATGTTTCCCACCAATTATATCACTCAGCTATTCAAGACCAAAAAGTTGATTTCTCAGTGAATGCAGTGCTTTGGCACTAAAAGTATATATTTCAATGTTACTCTAAATTACTGAATGAAAACCTGATGGAAACATCTTAATATAACTCCTCACATGATCCTGAGATGTTTGACACCTGTTATAACACTCAACTATTCAAGACAAAAAAGTTGATTTCTCACTGCAGACAGTGCTTCAGCACTGAATGAAGAACACATTTCAATTTTACTCAAAGGTACTGACTGCAAACCTTATGCAAACATCCTAATGTAACTCCTCACATGATCCTGAGATGTTTGACACCTGTTATATCACTCAGGTATTCAAGATGAAAAAGTTGTTTTCTCAGTGCATAGAGTGCTTTAGCATTCAATGAATTATACATTTCAATTTTACTCAAAGGTACTGACTGCAAACCTTATGTAAACATCTTCATATAACACCCCACATGATCCTGAGATGTTTGACACCTGTTATATCACTGAGGTATTCAAGACGAAAAAGTTGATTCCTCAGTGAATGCAGTGCTTTGGCAACAGAAGTATATACTACAATTTTACTCTAAAGTACTGAATGAAAACCTTATGGAAACATCTCAATATAACTCCCCACATGATCCTGAGATGTTTGACAGCTTTTATATCACTGAGGTATTCAAGACAAAAAAGTTGATTTCTCAGAGCATACAGTGCGTTAGCTTTGAATGAAGTATACATTTCGATTTTACTCTAAAGTACTGAATGCAAACCTTATGGAGACATCTTAGCATAACTCCCCACATGATCCTGAGATGTTTGACACCTGTTATATCACTCAGGTATTCAAAACAAAAAAGTTGATTTCTCTGAGCATACTGTTGTTTAGCAATGAATGAAGTATACATTTCAATGTTACTCAAAGGTACTGACTGCAAACCTTATGGAAACATCTTAATATAACTCCCCGTATGATCCTCAGATGTTTGACAGCTGTTATATCACTTGGGTATTCAAGAAAAAAAAGTTTATTTCTGAGAGCATACAGTGAGTTAGCAGTGAATGAAGTATACATTTGAATTTTACTCTAAAGTACTGAATGCAAACCTGATGGAAACATCTTAATATAACTCCCCACATGATCCTGAGATGTTTGACAGGTTATATCACTCAGGTATCCAAGACAAAAACGTTGATTTCTCAGTGCATACAGTGCTTTAGCATTGAATGAAGTATACATTTCAATTTTACTCAAAGGTACTGACTGCACACCTTATGGAAACATCTTAATATAACGCCCCACATCATCCTGAGATGTTTCCCACCATTTATATCACTCAGCTATTCAAGACCAAAAAGTTGATTTCTCAGTGAATGCAGTGCTTTGGCACTAAAAGTATATATTTCAATGTTACTCTAAATTACTGAATGAAAACCTGATGGAAACATCTTAATATAACTCCTCACATGATCCTGAGATGTTTGACACCTGTTATAACACTCAACTATTCAAGACAAAAATGTTGATTTCTCACTGCAGACAGTGCTTCAGCACTGAATGAAGAACACATTTCAATTTTACTCAAAGGTACTGACTGCAAACCTTATGCAAACATCCTAATGTAACTCCTCACATGATCCTGAGATGTTTGACACCTGTTATATCACTCAGGTATTCAAGATAAAAAAGTTGTTTTCTCAGTGCATAGAGTGCTTTCGCATTGAATGAATTATACATTTCAATTTTACTCAAAGGTACTGACTGCAAACCTTATGGAAATATCATAACATCACTCCTCACATGATCCTGAGATGTTTGACACCTGTTATATCATTCAGCTATTCAAGATAAAAAACTGGTTTTCTCAGTGCATAGAGTGCTTTGGCATTCAATGAATTATACATTTCAATTTTACTCAAAGGTACTGACTGCAAACCTTATGTAAACATCTTCATATAACACCCCACATGATCCTGAGATGTTTGACACCTGTTATATCACTGAGGTATTCAAGACGAAAAAGTTGATTCCTCAGTGAATGCAGTGCTTTGGCAACAGAAGTATATACTACAATTTTTCTCTGAAGTACTGAATGAAAACCTTATGGAAACATCTCAATATAACTCCCCACATGATCCTGAGATGTTTGACAGCTTTTATATCACTGAGGTATTCAAGAAAAAAAAGTTGATTTCTCAGAGCATACACTGCGTTAGCTTTGAATGAAGTATACATTTCGATTTTACTCTAAAGTACTGAATGCAAACCTTATGGAGACATCTTAGCATAACTCCCCACATGATCCTGAGATGTTTGACACCTGTTATATCACTCAGGTATTCAAAACAAAAAAGTTGATTTCTCTGAGCATACTGTTGTTTAGCAATGAATGAAGTATACATTTGAATTTTACTCTAAAGTACTGAATGCAAACCTGATGGAAACATCTTAATATAACTCCCCACATGATCCTGAGATGTTTGACAGGTTATATCACTCAGGTATCCAAGACAAAAACGTTGATTTCTCAGTGCATACAGTGCTTTAGCATTGAATGAAGTATACATTTCAATTTTACTCAAAGGTACTGACTGCAAACCTTATGGAAACATCTTAATATAACTCCCCACATGATCCTCAGATGTTTGACAGGTTATATCACTCAGGTATTCAAGACAAAACCGTTGATTTCTCAGTGTATACAGTGCTTTAGCATTGAATGAAGTATACATTTCAATTTTACTCAAAGGTACTGACTGCAGACCTTATGGAAACATCTTAATATAACTCCGCACATGATCCTGAGATGTTTCCCACCATTTATATCACTCAGGTATTCAAGACCAAAAAGTTGATTTCTCAGTGAATGCAGTGCTTTGGCACTAAAAGTATATACTTCAATGTTACTCTAAATTACTGAATGAAAACCAGATGGAAACATCTTAATATAACTCTTCACATGATCCTGAGATGTTTGACACCTGTTATATCACTCAGGTATTCAAGATAAAAAAGTTGTTTTCTCAGTGCATAGAGTGCTTTGGCATTCAATGAATTATACATTTCAATTTTACTCAAAGGTACTGACTGCAAACCTTATGTAAACATCTTCATATAACACCCCACATGATCCTGAGATGTTTGACACCTGTTATATCACTGAGGTATTCAAGACGAAAAAGTTGATTCCTCAGTGAATGCAGTGCTTTGGCAACAGAAGTATATACTACAATTTTACTCTAAAGTACTGAATGAAAACCTTATGGAAACATCTCAATATAACTCCCCACATGATCCTGAGATGTTTGACAGCTTTTATATCACTGAGGTATTCAAGACAAAAAAGTTGATTTCTCAGAGCATACAGTGCGTTAGCTTTGAATGAAGTATACATTTCGATTTTACTCTAAAGTACTGAATGCAAACCTTATGGAGACATCTTAGCATAACTCCCCACATGATCCTGAGATGTTTGACACCTGTTATATCACTCAGGTATTCAAAACAAAAAAAGTTGATTTCTCTGAGCATACTGTTGTTTAGCAATGAATGAAGTATACATTTCAATGTTACTCAAAGGTACTGACTGCAAACCTTATGGAAACATCTTAATATAACTCCCCGTATGATCCTCAGATGTTTGACAGCTGTTATATCACTTGGGTATTCAAGAAAAAAAAGTTTATTTCTGAGAGCATACAGTGAGTTAGCAGTGAATGAAGTATACATTTGAATTTTACTCTAAAGTACTGAATGCAAACCTGATGGAAACATCTTAATATAACTCCCCACATGATCCTGAGATGTTTGACAGGTTATATCACTCAGGTATCCAAGACAAAAACGTTGATTTCTCAGTGCATACAGTGCTTTAGCATTGAATGAAGTATACATTTCAATTTTACTCAAAGGTACTGACTGCACACCTTATGGAAACATCTTAATATAACGCCCCACATCATCCTGAGATGTTTCCCACCATTTATATCACTCAGCTATTCAAGACCAAAAAGTTGATTTCTCAGTGAATGCAGTGCTTTGGCACTAAAAGTATATATTTCAATGTTACTCTAAATTACTGAATGAAAACCTGATGGAAACATCTTAATATAACTCCTCACATGATCCTGAGATGTTTGACACCTGTTATAACACTCAACTATTCAAGACAAAAATGTTGATTTCTCACTGCAGACAGTGCTTCAGCACTGAATGAAGAACACATTTCAATTTTACTCAAAGGTACTGACTGCAAACCTTATGCAAACATCCTAATGTAACTCCTCACATGATCCTGAGATGTTTGACACCTGTTATATCACTCAGGTATTCAAGATAAAAAAGTTGTTTTCTCAGTGCATAGAGTGCTTTCGCATTGAATGAATTATACATTTCAATTTTACTCAAAGGTACTGACTGCAAACCTTATGGAAATATCATAACATCACTCCTCACATGATCCTGAGATGTTTGACACCTGTTATATCATTCAGCTATTCAAGATAAAAAACTGGTTTTCTCAGTGCATAGAGTGCTTTGGCATTCAATGAATTATACATTTCAATTTTACTCAAAGGTACTGACTGCAAACCTTATGTAAACATCTTCATATAACACCCCACATGATCCTGAGATGTTTGACACCTGTTATATCACTGAGGTATTCAAGACGAAAAAGTTGATTCCTCAGTGAATGCAGTGCTTTGGCAACAGAAGTATATACTACAATTTTTCTCTGAAGTACTGAATGAAAACCTTATGGAAACATCTCAATATAACTCCCCACATGATCCTGAGATGTTTGACAGCTTTTATATCACTGAGGTATTCAAGAAAAAAAAGTTGATTTCTCAGAGCATACACTGCGTTAGCTTTGAATGAAGTATACATTTCGATTTTACTCTAAAGTACTGAATGCAAACCTTATGGAGACATCTTAGCATAACTCCCCACATGATCCTGAGATGTTTGACACCTGTTATATCACTCAGGTATTCAAAACAAAAAAGTTGATTTCTCTGAGCATACTGTTGTTTAGCAATGAATGAAGTATACATTTGAATTTTACTCTAAAGTACTGAATGCAAACCTGATGGAAACATCTTAATATAACTCCCCACATGATCCTGAGATGTTTGACAGGTTATATCACTCAGGTATCCAAGACAAAAACGTTGATTTCTCAGTGCATACAGTGCTTTAGCATTGAATGAAGTATACATTTCAATTTTACTCAAAGGTACTGACTGCAAACCTTATGGAAACATCTTAATATAACTCCCCACATGATCCTCAGATGTTTGACAGGTTATATCACTCAGGTATTCAAGACAAAACCGTTGATTTCTCAGTGTATACAGTGCTTTAGCATTGAATGAAGTATACATTTCAATTTTACTCAAAGGTACTGACTGCAGACCTTATGGAAACATCTTAATATAACTCCGCACATGATCCTGAGATGTTTGACACCTGTTATATCACTGAGGTATTCAAGACGAAAAAGTTGATTCCTCAGTGAATGCAGTGCTTTGGCAACAGAAGTATATACTACAATTTTACTCTAAAGTACTGAATGAAAACCTTATGGAAACATCTCAATATAACTCCCCACATGATCCTGAGATGTTTGACAGCTTTTATATCACTGAGGTATTCAAGACAAAAAAGTTGATTTCTCAGAGCATACACTGCGTTAGCTTTGAATGAAGTATACATTTCGATTTTACTCTAAAGTACTGAATGCAAACCTTATGGAGACATCTTAGCATAACTCCCCACATGATCCTGAGATGTTTGACACCTGTTATATCACTCAGGTATTCAAAACAAAAAAAGTTGATTTCTCTGAGCATACTGTTGTTTAGCAATGAATGAAGTATACATTTCAATGTTACTCAAAGGTACTGACTGCAAACCTTATGGAAACATCTTAATATAACTCCCCACATGATCCTCAGATGTTTGACAGGTTATATCACTCAGGTATCCAAGACAAAAACGTTGATTTCTCAGTGCATACAGTGCTTTAGCATTGAATGAAGTATACATTTCAATTTTACTCAAAGGTACTGACTGCAAACCTTATGGAAACATCTTAATATAACTCCCCACATGATCCTCAGATGTTTGACAGGTTATATCACTCAGGTATTCAAGACAAAACGGTTGATTTCTCAGTGTATACAGTGCTTTAGCATTGAATGAAGTATACATTTCAATTTTACTCAAAGGTACTGACTGCAGACCTTATGGAAACATCTTAATATAACTCCGCACATGATCCTGAGATGTTTCCCACCATTTATATCACTCAGGTATTCAAGACCAAAAAGTTGATTTCTCAGTGAATGCAGTGCTTTGGCACTAAAAGTATATACTTCAATGTTACTCTAAATTACTGAATGAAAACCAGATGGAAACATCTTAATATAACTCTTCACATGATCCTGAGATGTTTGACACCTGTTATATCACTCAGGTATTCAAGATAAAAAAGTTGTTTTCTCAGTGCATAGAGTGCTTTGGCATTCAATGAATTATACATTTCAATTTTACTCAAAGGTACTGACTGCAAACCTTATGTAAACATCTTCATATAACACCCCACATGATCCTGAGATGTTTGACACCTGTTATATCACTGAGGTATTCAAGACGAAAAAGTTGATTCCTCAGTGAATGCAGTGCTTTGGCAACAGAAGTATATACTACAATTTTACTCTAAAGTACTGAATGAAAACCTTATGGAAACATCTCAATATAACTCCCCACATGATCCTGAGATGTTTGACAGCTTTTATATCACTGAGGTATTCAAGACAAAAAAGTTGATTTCTCAGAGCATACACTGCGTTAGCTTTGAATGAAGTATACATTTCGATTTTACTCTAAAGTACTGAATGCAAACCTTATGGAGACATCTTAGCATAACTCCCCACATGATCCTGAGATGTTTGACACCTGTTATATCACTCAGGTATTCAAAACAAAAAAAGTTGATTTCTCTGAGCATACTGTTGTTTAGCAATGAATGAAGTATACATTTCAATGTTACTCAAAGGTACTGACTGCAAACCTTATGGAAACATCTTAATATAACTCCCCACATGATCCTCAGATGTTTGACAGGTTATATTACTCAGGTATTCAAGACAAAACCGTTGATTTCTCAGTGCATACAGTGCTTTAGCATTGAATGAAGTATACATTTCAATTTTACTCAAAGGTACTGACTGCACACCTTATGGAAACATCTTAATATAACTCCGCACATGATCCTGAGATGTTTCCCACCATTTATATCACTCAGGTATTCAAGACCAAAAAGTTGATTTCTCAGTGAATGCAGTGCTTTGGCACTAAAAGTATATACTTCAATGTTACTCTAAATTACTGAATGAAAACCAGATGGAAACATCTTAATATAACTCTTCACATGATCCTGAGATGTTTGACACCTGTTATATCACTCAGGTATTCAAGATAAAAAAGTTGTTTTCTCAGTGCATAGAGTGCTTTGGCATTCAATGAATTATACATTTCAATTTTACTCAAAGGTACTGACTGCAAACCTTATGTAAACATCTTCATATAACACCCCACATGATCCTGAGATGTTTGACACCTGTTATATCACTGAGGTATTCAAGACGAAAAAGTTGATTCCTCAGTGAATGCAGTGCTTTGGCAACAGAAGTATATACTACAATTTTACTCTAAAGTACTGAATGAAAACCTTATGGAAACATCTCAATATAACTCCCCACATGATCCTGAGATGTTTGACAGCTTTTATATCACTGAGGTATTCAAGACAAAAAAGTTGATTTCTCAGAGCATACAGTGCGTTAGCTTTGAATGAAGTATACATTTCGATTTTACTCTAAAGTACTGAATGCAAACCTTATGGAGACATCTTAGCATAACTCCCCACATGATCCTGAGATGTTTGACACCTGTTATATCACTCAGGTATTCAAAACAAAAAAGTTGATTTCTCTGAGCATACTGTTGTTTAGCAATGAATGAAGTATACATTTCAATGTTACTCAAAGGTACTGACTGCAAACCTTATGGAAACATCTTAATATAATTCCCCACATGATCCTGAGATGTTTCACACCTGTTATATCACCTGTTTTATTCAAGACAAAAAAGTTGATTTCTCAGTACTTTGGCATTGAATGAAGTATACATTTCAATTTTACTCAAAGGTACTGGCTGCAAACCTTATGGAAACATCTTCATATAACTCCCCACATGATGCTGATATCTTTGACACCTGTTATATCACTTAGGTATTCA
This sequence comes from Mobula hypostoma, assembly GCF_963921235.1. NCBI lineage: Eukaryota > Metazoa > Chordata > Chondrichthyes > Myliobatiformes > Myliobatidae > Mobula > Mobula hypostoma. Next base: position 10,733,813 of record NC_086110.1, on the reverse strand, counting down.
AGACAAAAAAGTTGATTTCTCAGTGAATGCACTGCTTTGGAACTAAAATAATACACTACAATTTTACTCTAAAGTTCTGAATGAAAACCTTATGGAAACATCTTAATATAACTCCCCGCATGATCCTCAGATATTAGACAGCTGTTATATCACTTAGGTATTCAAGACAAAAAAGTTGATTTCTCAGAGCACACAGTGAGTTAGCATTGAATGAAGTATACATTTCAATTTTACTCTAAATTACTGAATGTAAACCTTCTGGAAACATTATTAGCATTACTCCCCACATGATTCTTAGATGTTTGACACCTGTTATATCACTCAGGTATTCAAGATAAAAAAGTTGATTTCTCAGTACTTAGAGTGCATTGGCACTAAAAGTATATACTTCAATTTTACTCTAAAGTACTGAATGCTAACCTTATGGAAACATCTTAGCATAACAGCCCACAAGATCCTGAGATGTTTGACATCTGTTATATCACTGATGTATTCAAAACAAAAAAGTTGATTTCTCAGAGTATACTGTTCTTTAGAAATGAATGAAGTATACATTTCAATTTTACGCAAAGGTATTGACTGCAAACCTTATGAAAACATCTTAATATAACTCCCCACATGATCCTGAGATGTTTGACAGGTTATATCTCTCAGGTATTCAACACAAAAACGTTGATTTATCAGTCCATTCCGTGCTTTAGCATTGAATGAAGTATGAATTTCAATTTCACTCAAAGGTACTGACTGCACACCTAATGGAAACATCATAATATAACTCCGCACATGGTCCTGAGATGTTTCCCACCATTTATATCACTCAGCTATTCAAGACAAAAAAGTTGATATCTCAGTGAATGCAGTGCTTTGGCACTAAAAGTATATACTACAATTTTACTGTAAAGTACTGAATGCAAACCTTATGCAAACATCTTAGTATAACACCCCACATGATCCTGAGATGTTTGACACCTGTTATATCACTCAGGTATTCAAGATAAAAAAGTTGTTTTCTCAGGGCATCGAGTGCTTTCGCATTGAATGAATTATACATTTCAATTTTACTCAAAGGTACTGACTGCAAACCTTATGGAAACATCATAACATCACTCCTCACATGATCCTGAGATGTTTGACACCTGTTATATCACTCAGCTATTCAAGATAAAAAAGTTGTTTTCTCAGTGCATACTCCTGTTTAGCAATGATTGAAGTATACATTTCAATGTTACTCAATGGTAATGACTACAAACCTTATGGAAACATCTTAATATAACTCCCCACATGATCCAGAGATGTTTGACACCTGTTATATTACTCAGGTATTCAAGACAAAAAAGTTGATTTCTCAGTGCATAGAGTACTTTGGCATTGTATGAAGTATACATTTCAATTTTAGTCAAAGGTACTGACTGCAAACTTTATAGAAACATATTAATACAAATCCCCACATGATCCTGAGATGTTTGACAACTGTTACATCACTCAGGTATTCAAGACAAAAAAGTTGATTTCTCAGAGCATACTGTTGTTTAGCAATGATTGTATACATTTCAATGTTACTCAATGGTACTGGCTACAAACCTTATGGAAACATCTAAATATAACTTCCCACATGATCCTGAGATGTTTGACACCTGTTATATCACTTAGGTATTCAAGACAAAAAATTTGATTTCTCAGTGAATGCAGTGCTTTGGCACTAAAAGTATATACTTCAATTTTACTCTAAACTACTGAATGAAAACCTTATAGAAACATCTTAATATAACTCCCCACATGTTCCTGAGATGTTTCACACCATTTATATCACTCAGGTATTCAAAACAAAAAAGTTGATTTCTCAGAGCATACTGTTGTTTAGCAATGATTGAAGAATACATTTCAATGTTACTCAATGGTACTGACTACAAACCTTATGAAAACATATTAATATAAATCCCCACATGATCCTGAGATGTTTGACAGCTGTTATATCACTTAGGTATTCAAGACAAAAAAGTTGATTTCTCAGTGCATACTGTTGTTTAGCAAAGATTGAAGTGTACATTTCAATGTTACTCAATGGTACTGACTGCAAACCTTATGGAAACATCTAAATATAACTTCCCGCATGATCCTGAGATGTTTGACACCTGTTATATCACTTAGGTATTCAAGACAAAAAAGTTGATTTTTCAGAGCCTACAGTGCTTTAACATGAAAAAGTATACATTTCAATTTTACTCTAAGGTACTGACTGCAAACCTTATGGAAACATCTTAATATAACTCCCCACATGATCCTTGGATGTTTGACAGCAGTTATATCACTTAGGTCTTCAAGACAAAAAAGTTGATTTCTCAGTGAATGCAGAGCTTTGGCACTAAAAGTATAGACTTCAATTTTACTCTAAACTACTGAATGAAAACCTTATAGAACCATCTTAATATAACTCCCCACATGATCCTGAGATGTTTGACAGCTGTTATATCACTCAGGTATTCAAGACAAAAAAGTTGATTTCTCAGTGAATGCAGAGCTTTGGCACTAAAAGTATAGACTTTCATTTTACTCTAAACTACTGAAAGAAAATCCTATGGAAACATCTTAATATAACTCCCCACATGATGCTGAGAGGTTTGACACCTGTTATATCACATAGGTATTCAACACAAAAAAGTTGATTTCTCAGTGCATAGAGTACTTTGGCATTGAATGAAGTATACATTTCAATTTCATTCAAAGGTACTGACTGTAAACTTTATAGAAAAATCTTAATATACCTCCCCACATGATCCTGAGATGTTTGACAGCTGTTATATCACTTAGGTATTGAAGACAAAAAAGTCGATTTCTCAGAACATACTCTTGTTTAGCAATGATTGAAGTATACATTTCAATGTTATTCAATGGTAATGACTACAAACCTTATGGAAACATCTTAATATAACTCCCCACATGATCCAGAGATGTTTGACACCTGTTATATCATTTATGTATTCAAGACAAAAAAGTTGATTTTTCAGAGCCAACAGTGCTTCAACATGAAAAAGTATACATTTAAATTTTACTCAAAGGTACTGACTGCAAACCGTATAGAAACATCTTAATATAACTCCCCACAGGATCCTGAGATGTTTGACAGCTGTTATATCACTCAGGTATTCAAGACAAAAAAGTTGATTTCTCAGTGCATAGAGTACTTTGGCATTGAATGAAGTATACATTTCAATTTTACTCAACGGTCTGACTGCAAACTTGATAGAAACATATTAATATAAATCCCCACATGATCCTGAGATGTTTGACAGCTGTTATATCACGTAGGTATTCAAGACAAAAAAGTTGATTTCTCAGAGCATACTGTGGTTTAGCAATGATTGAAGTGTACATTTCAATGTTACTCAATGGTACTGACTGCAAACCTTATGGAAACATCTAAATATAACTTCCCGCATGATCCTCAGATGTTTGACGCCTGTTATATCAATTAGGTATTCAAGACAAAAAAAGTTGATTTTTGAGAGCCTACAGTGCTTTAACATGAAAAAGTATACATTTCAATTTTACTCAAAGGTACTGACTGCAAACCTTATAGAAACATCTTAATATAACTCCCCACATGATCCTGAGATATTTGACAGCTGTTATATCACTCAGATATTCAAGACAAAAAAGTTGATTTCTCAGAGCATACTGTTGTTTAGCAATGATTGAAGTATACATTTCAATGTTACTCAATGGTACTGACTGCAAACCTTATGGAAACATCTAAATATAACTTAGCACATGATCCTGAGATGTTTGACACCTGTTATATCATTTAGATATTCAAGACAAAAAAGTTGATTTCTCAGTGAATGCAGAGCATTGGCACTAAAAGTATAGACTTTCATTTTACTCTAAACTCCAGAATGAAAATCTTATGGAAACATCTTAATATAAATCCCCACATGATCCAGAGATATTTGACAGCAGTTATATCACTGAGGTCTTCAAGACAAAAAAGTTGATTTCTCAGTGCATAGAATACTTTGGCATTGAATGAAGTATACATTTCAATTTCATTCAAAGGTACTGACTGTAAACTTTATAGAAAAATCTTAATATACCTCCCCACATGATCCTGAGATGTTTGACAGCTGTTATATCACTTAGGTATTGAAGACAGAAAAGTCGATTTCTCAGAACATACTCTTGTTTAGCAATGATTGAAGTATACATTTCAATGTTACTCAATGGTAATGACTACAAACCTTATGGAAACATCTTAATATAACTCCCCACATGATCCAGAGATGTTTGACACCTGTTATATCATTTATGTATTCAAGACAAAAAAGTTGATTTTTCAGAGCCAACAGTGCTTCAACATGAAAAAGTATACATTTAAATTTTACTCAAAGGTACTGACTGCAAACCGTATAGAAACATCTTAATATAACTCCCCACAGGATCCTGAGATGTTTGACAGCTGTTATATCACTCAGGTATATAAGACACAAAAGTTGATTTCTCAGTGCATAGAGTACTTTGGCATTGAATGAAGTATACATTTCAATTTTACTCAACGGTACTGACTGCAAACTTGATAGAAACATATTAATATAAATCCCCACATGATCCTGAGATGTTTGACAGCTGTTATATCACGTAGGTATTCAAGACAAAAAAGTTGATTTCTCAGAGCATACTGTTGTTTAGCAATGATTGAAGTGTACATTTCAATGTTACTCAATGGTACTGACTGCAAACCTTATGGAAACATCTAAATATAACTTCCCGCATGATCCTCAGATGTTTGACGCCTGTTATATCAATTAGGTATTCAAGACAAAAAAAGTTGATTTTTGAGAGCCTACAGTGCTTTAACATGAAAAAGTATACATTTCATTTTACTCAAAGGTACTGACTGCAAACCTTATAGAAACATCTTAATATAACTCCCCACATGATCCTGAGATATTTGACAGCTGTTATATCACTCAGGTATTCAAGACAAAAAAGTTGATTTCTCAGAGCATACTGTTGTTTAGCAATGATTGAAGTGTACATTTCAATGTTACTCAATGGTACTGACTGCAAACCTTATGGAAACATCTAAATATAACTTCCCGCATGATCCTGAGATGTTTGACACCTGTTATATCATTTAGGTATTCAAGACAAAAAAGTTGATTTCTCAGTGAATGCAGAGCTTTGGCACTAAAAGTATAGACTTTCATTTTACTCTAAACTACTGAATGAAAATCTTATAGAAACATCTTAATATAACTCCCCACATGATGCTGAGAGGTTTGACACCTGTTATATCACTTAGGTATTCAAGACAAAAAAGTTGATTTCTCAGTACATAGAGTACTTTGGCTTTGAATGAAGAATACATTTCAATTTTACTCGTAGGTATTGACTGCAAAACTTATGGAAACTTCTCAATATAACTCCCCACAGGATCTTGAGATATTTCAACCCTTTACATCACTCAGCTATTCAAGAAAAAAAAGGTTGATTTCTCAGTGAATGCAGTGCTTTGGCACGAGAAGTATATACTTCAATTTTACTCTAAACTACTGAATGAAAACCTTATAGAAACATCTTAATATAACTCCCCACATGTTCCTGAGATGTTTCACACCATTTATATCACTCAGGTATTCAAAACATAAAAGTTGATTTCTCAGAGCATACTGTTGTTTAGCAATGATTGAAGAATACATTTCAATGTTACTCAATGGTACTGACTACAAACCTTATGGAAACATCTAAATACAACTTCCCACATGATCCTGAGATGTTTGACATCCGTTATATCACTCAGGTATTCAAGACAAAAAAGTTGATTTCTCAGGGCATAGAGTACTTTGGCATTGAATGAAGTATACATTTCAATTTTACTCAAAGGTACTGAATGCAAACCTTACAGAAACATATTAATATAAATCCCCACATGATCCTGAGATGTTTGACAGCTGTTATATCACTTAGGTATTCAAGACAAAAACGTTGATTTCTCAGAGCATACTGTTGTTTAGCAATGATTGAAGTATACATTTCAATGTTACTCAATGGTACTGAGTGCAAACCTTATGGAAACATCTAAATATAACTTCCCGAATGATCCTGAGATGTTTGACACCTGTTATATCATTTAAGTATTCAAGACAAAGAAGTTGACTTTTCAGAGCCTACAGTGCTTTAACATGAAAAGTATACATTTCAATTTTACTCTAAGGTACTGACTGCAAACCTTATTGAAACATCTAAATATAAATGCGCACATGATCCTGAGTTGTTTGACAGCTGTTATATCTCTCAGGTATGCAAGACAAAAAAGTTGATTTCTCAGTGAATGCAGAGCTTTGGCACTAAAAGTATAGACTTTCATTTTACTCTAAACTACTGAATGAAAATCTTATGGAAACATCTTAATATAACTCCCCACATGATGCTGAGAGGTTTGACATGTGTTATATCACATAGGTATTCAAGACAAAAAAGTTGATTTCTCAGTGCATAGAGTACTTTGGCTTTGAATGAAGTATACATTTCAATTTTACTCAAAGGTACTGACCGCAAACCGTATATAAACATCTTAATTTAACTCCCCACAGGATCCTGAGATGTTTGACACCTGTTACATCACTCAGGTATTCAAGACAAAAAAGTTAATTTCTCAGTGCATAGAGTACTTTGGCATTGAATGACGTATACATTTCAATTTTACTCAAAGGTATTGACTGCAAACCTTATGGAAACTTCTCAATATAACTCCCCACAGGATCTTGAGCTATTTCAACCCCTTTACATCATTCAGGTATTCAAGAAAAAAAAAGTTGATTTCTCAGTGAATGCAGTGCTTTGGCACTAAAAGTATATACTTCAATTTTACTCTAAACTACTGAATGAAAACCTTATAGAAACATCTTAATATAACTCCCCACATGTTCCTGAGATGTTTCACACCATTTATATCACTCAGGTATTCAAAACAAAAAAGTTGATTTCTCAGAGCATACTGTTGTTTAGCAATGATTGTATACATTTCAATGTTACTCAATGGTACTGGCTACAAACCTTATGGAAACATCTAAATATAACTTCCCGCATGATCCTGAGATGTTTGACACCTGTTATATCACTCAGGTAGTCAAGAAAAATAAGTTGATGTCTCAGTGAATGCAGAGCTTTGGCACTGAAATTATAGACATTCATTTTACTCTAAACTACTGAATGAAAATCTTATGGAAACATCTTAATATAACTCCCCACATGATGCTGAGAGGTTTGACACGTGTTATATCACATAGGTATTCAAGACAAAAAAGTTGATTTCTCAGTGCATAGAGTACTTTGTCTTTGAATGAAGTATACATTTCAATTTTACTCAAAGGTACTGACCGCAAACCGTATATAAACATCTTAATTTAACTTCCCACAGGATCCTGAGATGTTTGACACCTGTTACATCACTCAGGTATGCAAGACAAAAAAGTTGATTTCTCAGAACATACTCTTGTTTAGTAATGATTGAAGTATACATTTCAATGTTACTCAATGCTAATGACTACAAACCTTATGGAAACATCGTAATATAGCTCCCCACATGTTCCAGAGATGTTTGACACCTGTTATATCACTCAGGTATTCAAAACATAAAAGTTGATTTCTCAGAGCATACTGTTGTTTAGCAATGATTGAAGTATACATTTCAATGTTACTCAATGGTACTGACTACAAACCTTATGGAAACATCTAAGTATAACTTCCCACATGGTCCTGAGATGTTTGACATCCGTTATATCACTCAGGTATTCAAGACAAAAAAGTTGATTTCTCAGGGCATAGAGTACTTTGGCATTGAATGAAGTATACATTTCAATTTTACTCAAAGGTATTGACTGCAAACTTTATAGAAACATATTAATATAAATCTTCACATGATCCTGAGATGTTTGACAGCTGTTATATCACAGGTATTCAAGACAAAAAAGTTGATTTCTCAGAGCATACTGTGGTTTAGCAATGATTGAAGTGTACATTTCAATGTTACTCAATGGTACTGACTGCAAACCTTATGGAAACATCTAAATATAACTTCCCGCATGATCCTCAGATGTTTGACGCCTGTTATATCAATTAGGTATTCAAGACAAAAAAAGTTGATTTTTGAGAGCCTACAGTGCTTTAACATGAAAAAGTATACATTTCATTTTACTCAAAGGTACTGACTGCAAACCTTATAGAAACATCTTAATATAACTCCCCACATGATCCTGAGATATTTGACAGCTGTTATATCACTCAGATATTCAAGACAAAAAAGTTGATTTCTCAGAGCATACTGTTGTTTAGCAATGATTGAAGTATACATTTCAATGTTACTCAATGGTACTGACTGCAAACCTTATGGAAACATCTAAATATAACTTCCCACATGATCCTGAGATGTTTGACACCTGTTATATCATTTAGATATTCAAGACAAAAAAGTTGATTTCTCAGTGAATGCAGAGCATTGGCACTAAAAGTATAGACTTTCATTTTACTCTAAACTACTGAATGAAAATCTTATGGAAACATCTTAATATAACTCCCCACATGATGCTGAGAGGTTTGACACTTGTTATATCACATAGGTATTCAAGACAAAAAAGTTGATTTCTCAGTACATAGAGTACTTTGGCTTTGAATGAAGTATACATTTCAATTTTACTCGTAGGTATTGACTGCAAAACTTATGGAAACTTCTCAATATAACTCCCCACAGGATCTTGAGATATTTCAACCCTTTACATCACTCAGCTATTCAAGAAAAAAAAGGTTGATTTCTCAGTGAATGCAGTGCTTTGGCACGAGAAGTATATACTTCAATTTTACTCTAAACTACTGAATGAAAACCTTATAGAAACATCTTAATATAACTCCCCACATGTTCCTGAGATGTTTCACGCCATTTATATCACTCAGGTATTCAAAACAAAAAAGTTGATTTCTCAGAGCATACTGTTGTTTAGCAATGATTGAAGTACACATTTCAATGTTACTCAATGGTACCGACTACAAGCCTTATGGAAACATCTAAATATAAATTCCCACATGATCCTGAGATGTTTGACACCTGGTATATCACTCAGGTATTCAAGACAAAAAAAGTTGATTTCTCAGTGCATAGAGGACTTTGGCATTGAATGAAGTATACATTTCAATTTTACTCAAAGGTACTGAATGCAAACCTTATAGAAACATATTAATATAAATCCCCACATGATCCTGAGATGTTTGACAGCTGTTATATCACTTAGGTATTCAAGAGAAAAATGTTGATTTCTCAGTGCATACTGTTGTTTAGCAATGATTGAAGTATACATTTCAATGTTACTCAATGGTACTGAATGCAAACCTTATGGAAACATCTAAATATAACTTCCCGCATGATCCTGAGATGTTTGACACCTGTTATATCATTTAGGTATTCAAGACAAAAAAGTTGATTTTTCAGAGCCTACAGTGCTTTAACATGAAAAAGTATACATTTCAATTTTACTCTAAGGTACTGACTGCAAACCTTATAGAAACATCTTAATATAACTCCCCACATGATCCTGAGATGTTTGACAGCTGTTATATCACTCAGGTATTCAAGACAAAAAAGTTGATTTCTCAGTGAATGCAGAGCTTTGGCACTAAAAGTATAGACTTTCATTTTACTCTAAACTACTGAATGAAAATCTTATGGAAACATCTTAATATAACTCCCCACATGATGCTGAGAGGTTTGACATGTGTTATATCACATAGGTATTCAAGACAAAAAAGTTGATTTCTCAGTGCATAGAGTACTTTGGCTTTGAATGAAGTATACATTTCAATTTTACTCAAAGGTACTGACTGCAAACCTTATAGAAACATCTTAATATAACTCCCCACATGATCCTGAGATGTTTGACAGCTGTTATATCACTCAGGTATTCAAGACAAAAAAGTTGATTTCTCAGTGAATGCAGTGCTTTGGCACTAAAAGTATATACTTCAATTTTACTCTAAACTACTGAATGAAAACCTTATAGAAACATCTTAATATAACTCCCCACATGTTCCTGAGATGTTTCACACCATTTATATCACTCAGGTATTCAAAACAAAAAAGTTGATTTCTCAGAGCATACTGTTGTTTAGCAATGATTGAAGTATACATTTCAGTGTTACTCAATGGTAATGATTACAAACCTTATGGAAACATCTTAATATTACTCCCCACATGATCCAGAGATATTTGACACCTGTTATGTCACTCAGGTATTCAAGACAAAAAAGTTGATTTCTCAGTGCATAGAGTACTTTGGCATTGAATGAAGTATACTTTTCAATTTTACTCAAAGGTACTGACTGCAAACCTTATAGAAACATCTTAATATTAATCCCCAGATGATCCTGAGATGTATGACACCTGTTATATCACTCAGGTATTCAAGACAAAAAAGTTGATTTCTCAGTGCATAGAGTACATTGGGATTGAATGAAGTATACATTTCAATTTTACTCAAAGGTACTGACCGCAAACCGTATAGAAACATCTTAATATAACTCCCCACAGGATCCTGAGATGTTTGACACCTGTTACATCACTCAGTTATTCAAGACAAAAAAGTTAATTTCTCAGTGCATAGAGTACTTCGGCATTGAATGAAATATACATTTCAATTTTACTCATAGGTATTGACTGCAAACCTTATGGAAACTTCTCAATATAACTCCCCACAGGATCTTGAGATATTTCAACCCTTTACATCACTCAGCTATTCAAGAAAAAAAAGTTGATTTCTCAGTGAATGCAGAGCTTTGGCACTAAAAGTATATACTTCAATTTTACTCTAAACTACTGAATGAAAACCTTATAGAAACATCTTAATATAACTCCCCACGTGTTCCTGAGATGTTTCACACCATTTATATCACTCAGGTATTCAAAACATAAAAGTTGATTTCTCAGAGCATACTGTTGTTTAGCAATGATTGAAGAATACATTTCAATGTTACTCAATGGTACTGACTACAAACCTTATGGAAACATCTAAATATAACTTCCCACATGATCCTGAGATGTTTGACATCCGTTATATCACTCAGGTATTCAAGACAAAAAAGTTGATTTCTCAGGGCATAGAGTAGTTTGGCATTGAATGAAGTATACATTTCAATTTTACTCAAAGGTACTGAATGCAAACCTTATAGAAACATCTTAATATAACTCCCCACATGATCCTGAGATGTTTGACAGCTGTTATATCACTTAGGTATGCAAGACAAAAAAGTTGATTTCTCAGAGCATACTGTTGTTTAGCAATGATTGAAGTAGACATTTCAATGTTACTCAATGGTACTGACTGCGAACCTTATGGAAACATCTAAATATAACTTCCCGCATGATCCTGAGATGTTTGACGCCTGTTATATCATTTAGGTATTCAAGACAAAAAAGTTGATTTTTCAGAGCCTGCAGTTCTTTCACATGAAAAAGTATACATTTCAATTTTACTCTAAGGTACTGACTGCAACCCTTATGGAAACATCTTAATATAACTCCCCACATGATCCTTGGATGTTTGACAGCAGTTATATCACTTAGGTCTTCAAGACAAAATAGTTGATTTCTCAGTGCATAGAGTACTTTGGCATTGAATGAAGTATACATTTCAATTTTACTCAAAGGTACTGAATGCAAACCTTATAAAAACATCTTAATATAACTCCCCACATGATCCTGAGATGTTTGACAGCTGTTATATCACTTAGGTATGCAAGACAAAAAAGTTGATTTCTCAGAACATACTCTTGTTTAGTAATGATTGAAGTATACATTTCAATGTTACTCAATGGTAATGACTACAAACCTTATGGAAACATCGTAATATAACTCCCCACATGTTCCAGAGATGTTTCACACCTGTTATATCACTCAGGTATTCAAGACAAAAAAGTTGATTTCTCAGAGCATACTGGTGTTTAGCAATGATTGAAGTATACATTTCAATGTTACTCAATGGTACTGACTGCGAACCTTTTGTAAACATCTAAATATAACTTCCCGCATGATCCTGAGATGTTTGACGCCTGTTATATCATTTAGGTATTCAAGACAAAAAAGTTGATTTTTCAGAGCCTACAGTTCGTTCACATGGAAAAGTATACATTTCAATTTTACTCTAAGGTACTGACTGCAACACTTATGGAAACATCTTAATATAACACCCCACATGATCCTTGGATGTTTGGCAGCAGTTATATCACTTAGGTCTTCAAGAAAAAAAAGTTGATTTCTCAGTGCATAGAGTACTTTGGCATTGAATGAAGTATACATTTCAATTTTACTAAAAGGTACTGACTGCAAACCTTATAGAAACATCTTAAGATAACTCCCCACATGATCCTGAGCTGTTTGACAGCTGTTATATCACTAAGGTATTCAAGACAAAAAAGTTGATTTCTCAGAGCATACTGTTGTTTAGCAATGATTGAAGTATACATTTCAATGTTACTCAATGGTAATGACTACAAACCTTATGGAAACATCTTAATATTACTCCCCACATGATCCAGAGATATTTGACACCTGTTATGTCACTCAGGTATTCAAGACAAGAAAGTTGATTTCTCAGTGCATAGAGTACTTTGGCATTGATTGAAGTATACTTTTCAATTTTACTCAAAGGTACTGACCGCAAACCTTATAGAAACATCTTAATATAACTCCCCACAGGATCCTGAGATGTTTGACACCTGTTACATCACTCAGTTATTCAAGACAAAAAAGTTAATTTCTCAGTGCATAGAGTACTTCGGCATTGAATGAAATATACATTTCAATTTTACTCAAAGGTATTGACTGCAAACCTTATGGAAACTTCTCAATATAACTCCCCACAGGATCTTGAGAAATTTCAAACCCTTTACATCACTCAGCTATTCAAGAAAAAAAAGTTGATTTCTCAGTGAATGCAGTGCTTTGGCACTAAAAGTATATACTTCAATTTTACTCTAAACAACTGAATGAAAACCTTATAGAAACATCTTAATATAACTCCCCACATGTTCCTGAGATGTTTCACACCATTTATATCACTCAGGTATTCAAAACAAAAAAGTTGATTTCTCAGAGCATACTGTTGTTTAGCAATGATTGAAGAATACATTTCAATGTTACTCAATGGTACCGACTACAAGCCTTATGGAAACATCTAAATATAACTTCCCACATGATCCTGAGATGTTTGACACCTGTTATATCACTCTGGTATTCAAGACAAAAAAGTTAATTTCTCAGTGCATAGAGTAGTTTGGCATTGAATGAAGTATACATTTCAATTTTACTCAAAGGTACTGAATGCAAACCTTATAGAAACATATTAATATAAATCCCCACATGATCCTGAGATGTTTGACAGCTGTTATATCACTTAGGTATTGAAGACAAAAAAGTTGATTTCTCAGAGCATACTGTTGTTTAGCAATGATTGAAGTATACATTTCAATGTTACTCAATGGTACTGACTGCAAACCTTATGGAAACATCTAAATATAACTTCCCGCATGATCCTGAGATGTTTGACGCCTGTTATATCATTTAGGTATTCAAGACAAAAAAGTTGATTTTTCAGAGCCTGCAGTGCTTTAACATGAAAAAGTATACATTTCAATTTTACTCTAAGGTACTGACTGCAACCCTTATGGAAACATCTTAATATAACTCCCCACATGATCCTTGGATGTTTGACAGCAGTTATATCACTTAGGTCTTCAAGACAAAATAGTTGATTTCTCAGTGCATAGAGTACTTTGGCATTGAATGAAGTATACATTTCAATTTTACTCAAAGGTACTGACTGCAAACCTTATAGAAACATCTTAATATAACTCCCCACATGATCCTGAGATGTTTGACAGCTGTTATATCACTTAGGTATGCAAGACAAAAAAGTTGATTTCTCAGAACATACTCTTGTTTAGTAATGATTGAAGTATACATTTCAATGTTACTCAATGGTAATGACTACAAACCTTATGGAAACATCGTAATATAACTCCCCACATGTTCCAGAGATGTTTCACACCTGTTATATCACTCAGGTATTCAAGACAAAAAAGTTGATTTCTCAGAGCATACTGGTGTTTAGCAATGATTGAAGTATACATTTCAATGTTACTCAATGGTACTGACTGCGAACCTTTTGTAAACATCTAAATATAACTTCCCGCATGATCCTGAGATGTTTGACGCCTGTTATATCATTTAGGTATTCAAGACAAAAAAGTTGATTTTTCAGAGCCTACAGTTCGTTCACATGGAAAAGTATACATTTCAATTTTACTCTAAGGTACTGACTGCAACACTTATGGAAACATCTTAATATAACACCCCACATGATCCTTGGATGTTTGGCAGCAGTTATATCAATTAGGTCTTCAAGAAAAAAATGTTGATTTCTCAGTGCATAGAGTACTTTGGCATTGAATGAAGTATACATTTCAATTTTACTAAAAGGTACTGACTGCAAACCTTATAGAAACATCTTAAGATAACTCCCCACATGATCCTGAGCTGTTTGACAGCTGTTATATCACTAAGGTATTCAAGACAAAAAAGTTGATTTCTCAGAGCATACTGTTGTTTAGCAATGATTGAAGTATACATTTCAATGTTACTCAATGGTAATGACTACAAACCTTATGGAAACATCTTAATATTACTCCCCACATGATCCAGAGATATTTGACACCTGTTATGTCACTCAGGTATTCAAGACAAGAAAGTTGATTTCTCAGTGCATAGAGTACTTTGGCATTGATTGAAGTATACTTTTCAATTTTACTCAAAGGTAATGACTGCAAACCTTATAGAAACATCTTAATATAAATCCGCACATGATCCTGAGATGTTTGACACCTGTTACATCACTCAGTTATTCAAGACAAAAAAGTTAATTTCTCAGTGCATAGAGTACTTTGGCATTGAATGAAGTATACATTTCAATTTTACTCAAAGGTATTGACTGCAAACCTTATGGAAACTTCTCAATATAACTCCCCACAGGATCTTGAGATATTTCAAACCCTTTACATCACTCAGCTATTCAAGAAAAAAAAGTTGATTTCTCAGTGAATGCAGTGCTTTGGCACTAAAAGTATATACTTCAATTTTACTCTAAACTACTGAATGAAAACCTTATAGAAACATCTTAATATAACTCCCCACGTGTTCCTGAGATGTTTCACACCATTTATATCACTCAGGTATTCAAAACAAAAAAGTTGATTTCTCAGAGCATACTGTTGTTTAGCAATGATTGAAGAATACATTTCAATGTTACTCAATGGTACTGACTACAAACCTTATGGAAACATCTAAATATAACTTCCCACATGGTCCTGAGATGTTTGACATCCGTTATATCACTCAGGTATTCAAGACAAAAAAGTTGATTTCTCAGGGCATAGAGTACTTTGGCATTGAATGAAGTATACATTTCAATTTTACTCAAAGGTACTGAATGCAAACCTTATAGAAACATCTTAATATAACTCCCCACATGATCCTGAGATGTTTGACAGCTGTTATATCACTTAGGTATGCAAGACAAAAAAGTTGATTTCTCAGAACATACTCTTGTTTAGTAATGATTGAAGTATACATTTCAATGTTACTCAATGGTAATGACTACAAACCTTATGGAAACATCGTAATATAACTCCCCACATGTTCCAGAGATGTTTCACACCTGTTATATCACTCAGGTATTCAAGACAAAAAAGTTGATTTCTCAGAGCATACTGGTGTTTAGCAATGATTGAAGTATACATTTCAATGTTACTCAATGGTACTGACTGCGAACCTTTTGGAAACATCTAAATATAACTTCCCGCATGATCCTGAGATGGTTGACGCCTGTTATATCATTTAGGTATTCAAGACAAAAAAGTTGATTTTTCAGAGCCTACAGTTCGTTCACATGAAAAAGTATACATTTCAATTTTATTCTAAGGTACTGACTGCAACACTTATAGAAACATCTTAATAAAACACCCCACATGATCCTGAGATGTTTACAGCAGTTATATCACTTAGGTCTTCAAGACAAAAAAGTTGATTTCTCAGTGCTTAGAGTACTTTGGCATTGAATGAAGTATACATTTCAATTTTACTAAAAGGTACTGACTGCAAACCTTATAGAAACATCTTAATATAACTCCCCACATGATCCTGAGATGTTTGACAGCTGTTATATCACTTAGGTATTCAAGACAAAAAAGTTGATTTCTCAGAGCATACTGTTGTTTAGCAATGATTGAAGTATACATTTCAATGTTACTCAATGTTAATGACTACAAACCTTATGGAAACATCTTAATATTACTCCCCACATGATCCAGAGATATTTGACACCTGTTATATCACTCAGGTATTCAAGACAAGAAAGTTGATTTCTCAGTGCATAGAGTACTTTGGCATTGATTGAAGTATACTTTTCAATATTACTCAAAGGTAATGACTGCAAACCTTATAGAAACATCTTAATATAAATCCGCACATGATCCTGAGATGTTTGACACCTGTTATATCACTCAGGTATTCAACACAAAAAAGTTGATTTCTCAGTGCATAGAGTACTTTGGCATTGAATGAAGTATACATTTCAATTTTACTCAAAGGTACTGACTGCAAACCTTATAGAAACATCTTAATATAACTCCCCACATGATCCTGAGATGTTTGACAGCTGTTATATCACTCAGGTATTCAAGACAAAAAAGTTGATTTCTCAGTGAATGCAGTGCTTTGGCACTAAAAGTATATACTTCAATTTTACTCTAAACTACTGAATGAAAACCTTATAGAAACATCTTAATATAGCTCCCAACATGATCCGGAGATGTTTGACAGCTGTTATATCACTTAGGTATTCAAGAGAAAAAAGTTGATTTCTCAGAACATACTCTTGTTTAGTAATGATTGAAGTATACATTTCAATGTTACTCAATGGTAATGACTACAAACCTTATGGAAACATCTTAATATAACTCCCCACATGATCCATAGATGTTTGACACCTGTTATATCACTCAGGTATTCAAGACAAAAAAGTTGATTTCTCAGTGCATAGAGTACTTTGGCATTGAATGAAGTATACATTTCAATTTTACTCAAAGGTACTGACTGCAAACCTTATAGAAACATCTTAATATAAATCCCCACATGATCCTGAGATGTTTGACACCTGTTATATCACTCAGGTATTCAAGATAAAAAAGTTGATTTCTCAGTGCATAGAGTACATTGGCATTGAATGAAGTATACATTTCAATTGTACTCAAAGGTGCTGACTGCAAACCTTATAGAAACATATTAATATAAATCCCCACATGATCCTGAGATGTTTGACAGCTGTTATATCACTTAGGTATTCAAGACAAAAAAGTTGATTTCTCAGAGCATACTGTTGTTTAGCAATAATTGAAGTGTACATTTCAATGTTACTCAATGGTACTGACTGCAAACCTTATGGCAACATCTAAATATAACTTCCCGCATGATCCTGAGATGTTTGACACCTGTTATATCATTTAGGTATTCAAGACAAAAAAGTTGATTTTTCAGAGCCGACAGTGCTTTAACATGAAAAAGTATACATTTCAATTTTACTCAAAGGTACTGACTGCAAACCTTATAGAAACATCTTAATATAACTCCCCACATGATCCTGAGATGTTTGACAGCTGTTATATCACTCAAATATTCAAGACAAAAAAGTTGATTTCTCAGTGAATGCAGTCCTTTGGCACTAAAAGTATATACTTCAATTTTACTCTAAACTACTGAATGAAAACCTTATAGAAACATCTTAATATAACTCCCCACATGATGCTGAGAGGTTTGACACCTGTTATATCACTTAGGTATTCAAGACAGAAAAGTTGATTTCTCAGTGCATACAGTACTTTGGCATTGAATGAAGTATACATTTCAATTTTACTAAAAGGAACTGACTGCAAACCTTTTAGAAACATATTAATATAACTTCCCACATGATCCTGAGATGCTTACCAGCAGTTATATCACTTAGGTCTTCAAGACAAAAAAGTTGATTTCTCAGAGCATACTGTTGTTTAGCCATGATTGAAGTATACATTTCAATTTTACTCAATGGTAATGACTACAAACCTTATGGAAACATCTTAATATAAATCCCCACATGATCCTGAGATGTTTGACACCTGTTATATCACTCAGGTATTCAAGACAAAAAAGTTGATTTCTCAGTGCATAGAGTACTTTGGCATTGAATGAAGTATACATTTCAATTTTACTCAAAGGTACTGACTGCAAACCTTATAGAAACATCTTAATATAACTCCCCACATGATCCTGAGATGTTTGACAGCTGTTATATCACTCAGGTATTCAAGACAAAAAAGTTGATTTCTCAGTGAATGCAGAGCTTTGGCACTAAAAGTATAGACTTTCATTTTACTCTAAACTACTGAATGAAAATCTTATGGAAACATCTTAATATAACTCCCCACATGATGCTGAGAGGTTTGACACCTGTTATATCACTTAGGTATTCAAGACAAAAAAGTTGATTTCTCAGTGCATAGAGTACTTTGGCTTTGAATGAAGTATACATTTCAATTTTACTCAAAGGTACTGACCGCAAACCTTATAGAAACATCTTAATATAACTCCCCACATGATCCTGAGATGTTTGACACCTGTTACATCACTCAGGTATTCAAGACAACAAAGTACATTTATCAGTGCATAGATTACTTTGGCATTGAATGACGTATACATTTCAATTTTACTCAAAGGTATTGACTGCAAAACTTATGGAAACTTCTCAATATAACTCCCCACAGGATCTTGAGATATTTCAACCCTTTACATCACTCAGCTATTCAAGAAAAAAAAGGTTGATTTCTCAGTGAATGCAGTGCTTTGGCACGAGAAGTATATACTTCAATTTTACTCTAAACTACTGAATGAAAACCTTATAGAAACATCTTAATATAACTCCCCACATGTTCCTGTGATGTTTCACACCATTTATATCACTCAGGTATTCAAAACATAAAAGTTGATTTCTCAGTGCATAGAGTACTTTGGCATTGAATGAAGTATACATTTCAATTTTACTAAAAGGTACTGACTGTAAATCTTATAGAAACATATTAATATCACTCCCCACATGATCCTGAGATGTTTGACAGCTGTTATATCACTTAGGTATTCAAGACAAAAAAGTTGATTTTTCAGAGCCTACAGTGCTTTAACATGAAAAAGTATACATTTCAATTTTACTCTAAGGTACTGACTGCAAACCTTATGGAAACATCTTAATATAACTCCCCACATGATCCTTGGATGTTTGACAGCAGTTATATCACTTAGGTCTTCAAGACAAAAAAGTTGATTTCTCAGTGCATAGAGTACTTTGGCATTGAATGAAGTATACATTTCAATTTTACTCAAAGGTACTGACTGCAAACCTTATAGAAACATATTAATATAAATCCCCACATGATCCTGAGATGTTTGACAGCTGTTATATTACGTAGGCATTCAAGACAAAAAAGTTGATTTCTCAGTGAATGCAGTGCTTTGGCATTAAAAGTATATACTTCAATTTTACTCTAAACCACTGAATGAAAACCTTATAGAACCATCTTAATATAACTCCCCACATGATCCTGAGATGTTTGACAGCTGTTATATCACTCAGGTATTCAAGACAAAAAAGTTGATTTCTCAGTGAATGCAGAGCCCTGGCACTAAAAGTATAGACTTTCATTTTACTCTAAACTACTGAAAGAAAATCCTATGGAAACATCTTAATATAACTCCCCACATGATGCTGAGAGGTTTGACACCTGTTATATCACATAGGTATTCAACACAAAAAAGTTGATTTCTCAGTGCATAGAGTACTTTGGCATTGAATGAAGTATACATTTCAATCTTACTCAAAGGTACTGACCGCAAACCTTATAGAAACATCTTAATATAAATCCCCACATGATCCTGAGATGTTTGACACCTGTTATATCACTCAGGTATTCAAGACAAAAAAGTTGATTTCTCAGTGCATAGAGTACTTTGGCATTGAATGAAATATACATTTCAATTTTACTCAAAGGTACTGACTGCAAACCTTATAGAAACATATTAATATAAATCCCCACATGATCCTGAGATGTTTGACAGCTGTTATATCACTTAGGTATTCAACACAAAAAAGTTGATTTCTCAGAGCATACTGTTGTTTAGCAATGATTGAAGTGTACATTTCAATGTTACTCAATGGTACTGACTGCAAACCTTATGGCAACATCTAAATATAACTTCCCGCATGATCCTGAGATGTTTGACACCTGTTATATCATTTAGGTATTCAAGACAAAAAAGTTGATTTTTCAGAGCCTACAGTGCTTTAACATGAAAAAGTATACATTTCAATTTTACTCTAAGGTACTGACTGCAAACCTTATAGAAACATATAAATATAACTCCCCACATGATCCTGAGATGTTTGACAGCTGTTAAATCACTCTGGTATTCAAGACAAAAAAGTTGATTTCTCAGTGAATGCAGAGCTTTGGCACTAAAAGTATAGACTTTCATTTTACTCTAAACTACTGAATGAAAATCCTATGGAAACATCTTAATATAACTCCCCACATGATGCTGAGAGGTTTGACACTTGTTATATCACATAGGTATTCAAGACAAAAAAGTTGATTTCTCAGTACATAGAGTACTTTGGCTTTGAATGAAGTATACATTTCAATTTTACTCGTAGGTATTGACTGCAAAACTTATGGAAACTTCTCAATATAACTCCCCACAGGATCTTGAGATATTTCAACCCTTTACATCACTCAGCTATTCAAGAAAAAAAAGGTTGATTTCTCAGTGAATGCAGTGCTTTGGCACGAGAAGTATATACTTCAATTTTACTCTAAACTACTGAATGAAAACCTTATAGAAACATCTTAATATAACTCCCCACATGTTCCTGAGATGTTTCACACCATTTATATCACTCAGGTATTCAAAACATAAAAGTTGATTTCTCAGAGCATACTGTTGTTTAGCAATGATTGAAGAATACATTTCAATGTTACTCAATGGTACTGACAACAAACCTTATGGAAATATCTAAATACAACTTCCCACATGATCCTGAGATGTTTGACATCCGTTATATCACTCAGGTATTCAAGACAAAAAAGTTGATTTCTCAGGGCATAGAGTACTTTGGCATTGAATGAAGTATACATTTCAATTTTACTCAAAGGTACTGAATGCAAACCTTACAGAAACATATTAATATAAATCCCCACATGATCCTGAGATGTTTGACAGCTGTTATATCACTTAGGTATTCAAGACAAAAACGTTGATTTCTCAGAGCATACTGTTGTTTAGCAATGATTGAAGTATACATTTCAATGTTACTCAATGGTACTGAGTGCAAACCTTATGGAAACATCTAAATATAACTTCCCGAATGATCCTGAGATGTTTGACACCTGTTATATCATTTAAGTATTCAAGACAAAGAAGTTGACTTTTCAGAGCCTACAGTGCTTTAACATGAAAAGTATACATTTCAATTTTACTCTAAGGTACTGACTGCAAACCTTATGGAAACATCTTAATATAACTCCCCACAGGATCCTGAGATGTTTGACAGCTGTTTTATCACTCAGGTATTCAAGACAAAAAAGTTGATTTCTCAGTGAATGCAGAGCTTTGGCACTAAAAGTATAGACTTTTATTTTACTCTAAACTACTGAATGAAAATCTTATGGAAACATCTTAATATAACTCCCCACATGATGCTGAGAGGTTTGACATGTGTTATATCACATAGGTATTCAAGACAAAAAAGTTGATTTCTCAGTGCATAGAGTACTTTGGCTTTGAATGAAGTATACATTTCAATTTTACTCAAAGGTACTGACCGCAAACCGTATATAAACATCTTAATTTAACTCCCCACAGGATCCTGAGATGTTTGACACCTGTTACATCACTCAGGTATTCATGACAAAAAAGTTAATTTCTCAGTGCATAGAGTACTTTGGCATTGAATGACGTATACATTTCAATTTTACTCTTAGGTATTGACTGCAAACCTTATGGAAACTTCTCAATATAACTCCCCACAGGATTTTGAGATATTTCAACCCTTTACATCACTCAGCTATTCAAGAAAAAAAAAGTTGATTTCTCAGTGAATGCAGTGCTTTGGCACTAGAAGTATATACTTCAATTTTACTCTAAACTACTGAATGAAAACCTTATAAAAACATCTTAATATAACTCCCCACATGTTCCTGAGATGTTTCACACCATTTATATCACTCAGGTATTCAAAACATAAAAGTTGATTTCTCAGAGCATACTATTGTTTAGCAATGATTGTATACATTTCAATGTTACTCAATGGTACTGGCTACAAACCATATGGAAACATCTAAATATAACTTCCCACATGATCCTGAGATGTTTGACAGCTGTTTTATCACTCAGGTATTCAAGACAAAAAAGTTGATTTCTCAGTGAATGCAGAGCTTTGGCACTAAAAGTATAGACTTTTATTTTACTCTAAACTACTGAATGAAAATCTTATGGAAACATCTTAATATAACTCCCCACATGATGCTGAGAGGTTTGACACGTGTTATATCACATAGGTATTCAAGACAAAAAAGTTGATTTCTCAGTGCATAGAGTACTTTGGCTTTGAATGAAGTATACATTTCAATTTTACTCAAAGGTACTGACCGCAAACCGTATATAAACATCTTAATTTAACTCCCCACAGGATCCTGAGATGTTTGACACCTGTTACATCACTCAGGTATGCAAGACAAAAAAGTTGATTTCTCAGAACATACTCTTGTTTAGTAATGATTGAAGTATACATTTCAATGTTACTCAATGCTAATGACTACAAACCTTATGGAAACATCGTAATATAGCTCCCCACATGTTCCAGAGATATTTGACACCTGTTATGTCACTCAGGTATTCAAGACAAAAAAGTTGATTTCTCAGTGCATAGAGTACTTTGGCATTGAATGAAGTATACTTTTCAATTTTACTCAAAGGTACTGACTGCAAACCTTATACAAACATCTTAATATTAATCCCCAGATGATCCTGAGATGTATGACACCTGTTATATCACTCAGGTATTCAAGACAAAAAAGTTGATTTCTCAGTGCATAGAGTACATTGGGATTGAATGAAGTATACATTTCAATTTTACTCAAAGGTACTGACCGCAAACCGTATAGAAACATCTTAATATAACTCCCCACAGGATCCTGAGATGTTTGACACCTGTTACATCACTCAGTTATTCAAGACAAAAAAGTTAATTTCTCAGTGCATAGAGTACTTTGGCATTGAATGAAGTATACATTTCAATTTTACTCAAAGGTACTGAATGCAAACCTTATAGAAACATCTTAATATAACTCCCCACATGATCCTGAGATGTTTGACAGCTGTTATATCACTTAGGTATGCAAGACAAAAAAGTTGATTTCTCAGAACATACTCTTGTTTAGTAATGATTGAAGTATACATTTCAATGTTACTCAATGGTAATGACTACAAACCTTATGGAAACATCGTAATATAACTCCCCACATGTTCCAGAGATGTTTCACACCTGTTATATCACTCAGGTATTCAAGACAAAAAAGTTGATTTCTCAGAGCATACTGGTGTTTAGCAATGATTGAAGTATACATTTCAATGTTACTCAATGGTACTGACTGCGAACCTTTTGGAAACATCTAAATATAACTTCCCGCATGATCCTGAGATGGTTGACGCCTGTTATATCATTTAGGTATTCAAGACAAAAAAGTTGATTTTTCAGAGCCTACAGTTCGTTCACATGAAAAAGTATACATTTCAATTTTATTCTAAGGTACTGACTGCAACACTTATGGAAACATCTTAATATAACACCCCACATGATCCTTGGATGTTTGACAGCAGATATATCACTTAGGTCTTCAAGACAAAAAAGTTGATTTCTCAGTGCATAGAGTACTTTGGCATTGAATGAAGTATACATTTCAATTTTACTAAAAGGTACTGACTGCAAACCTTATAGAAACATCTTAAGATAACTCCCCACATGATCCTGAGCTGTTTGACAGCTGTTATATCACTAAGGTATTCAAGACAAAAAAGTTGATTTCTCAGAGCATACTGTTGTTTAGCAATGATTGAAGTATACATTTCAATGTTACTCAATGGTAATGACTACAAACCTTATGGAAACATCTTAATATTACTCCCCACATGATCCAGAGATATTTGACACCTGTTATGTCACTCAGGTATTCAAGACAAGAAAGTTGATTTCTCAGTGCATAGAGTACTTTGGCATTGATTGAAGTATACTTTTCAATTTTACTCAAAGGTACTGACCGCAAACCGTATAGAAACATCTTAATATAACTCCCCACAGGATCCTGAGATGTTTGACACCTGTTACATCACTCAGGTATTCAAGACAAAAAAGTTGATTTCTCAGTGAATGCAGTGCTTTGGCACTAAAAGTATATACTTCAATTTTACTCTAAACTACTGAATGAAAACCTTATAGAAACATCTTAATATAACTCCCCACATGATCCGGAGATGTTTGACAGCTGTTATATCACTTAGGTATTCAAGAGAAAAAAGTTGATTTCTCAGAACATACTCTTGTTTAGTAATGATTGAAGTATACATTTCAATGTTACTCAATGGTAATGACTACAAACCTTATGGAAACATCTTAATATAACTCCCCACATGATCCAGAGATGTTTGACACCTGTTATATCACTCAGGTATTCAAGACAAAAAAGTTGATTTCTCAGAGCATACTGTTGTTTAGCAATGATTGAAGTATACATTTCAATGTTACTCAATGGTACTGACTGCGAACCTTATGGAAACATCTAAATATAACTTCCCGCATGATCCTGAGATGTTTGACGCCTGTTATATCATTTAGGTATTCAAGACAAAAAAGTTGATTTTTCAGAGCCTACAGTTCTTTTACACGAAAAAGTATACATTTCAATTTTACTCTAAGGTACTGACTGCAAACCTTATGGAAACATCTTAATATAACTCCCCACATGATCCTTGGATGTTTGACAGCAGTTATATCACTTAGGTCTTCAACACAAAAAAGTTGATTTCTCAATGCATAGAGTACTTTGGCATTGAATGAAGTATACATTTCCATTTTACTAAAAGGTACTGACTGCAAACCTTATAAAAACATCTTAATATAACTCCCCACATGATCCTGAGATGTTTGACAGCTGTTATATCACTAAGGTATTCAAGACAAATAAGTTGATTTCTCAGAGCATTCTGTTGTTTAGCAATGATTGAAGTATACATTTCAATGTTACTCAATGGTAATGACTACAAACCTTATGGAAACATCTTAATATTACTCCCCACATGATCCAGAGATATTTGACACCTGTTATATCACTCAGGTATTCAAGAGAAAAAAGTTGATTTCTCAGTGCATAGAGTACATTGGCATTGAATGAAGTATACATTTAAATTGTACTCAAAGGTGCTGACTGCAAACCTTATAGAAACATATTAATATAAATCCCCACATGATCCTGAGATGTTTGACAGCTGTTATATCACTTAGGTATTCAAGACAAAAAAGTTGATTTCTCAGAGCATACTGTTGTTTAGCAATAATTGAAGTGTACATTTCAATGTTACTCAATGGTACTGACTGCAATCCTTATGGCAACATCTAAATATAACTTCGCGCATCATCCTGAGATGTTTGACACCTGCTATATCATTTAGGTATTCAAGACAAAAAAGTTGATTTTTCAGAGCCTACAGTGCTTTAACATGAAAAAGTATACATTTCAATTTTACTCAAACGTACTGACTGCAAACCTTAGAGAAACATCTAAATATAACTCCCCACATGATCCTGAGATGTTTGACAGCTGTTATATCACTCAAATATTCAAGACAAAAAAGTTGATTTCTCAGTGAATGCAGTCCTTTGGCACTAAAAGTATATACTTCAATTTTACTCTAAACTACAGAATGAAAACCTTATAGAAACATCTTAATATAACTCCCCACATGATGCTGAGAGGTTTGACACCTGTTATATCACTTAGGTATTCAAGACAGAAAAGTTGATTTCTCAGTGCATACAGTACTTTGGCATTGAATGAAGTATACATTTCAATTTTACTAAAAGGAACTGACTGCAAACCTTTTAGAAACATATTAATATAACTTCCCACATGATCCTGAGATGTTTACCAGCAGTTATATCACTTAGGTCTTCAAGACAAAAAAGTTGATTTCTCAGAGCATACTGTTGTTTAGCCATGATTGAAGTATACATTTCAATTTTACTCAATGGTAATGACTACAAACCTTATGGAAACATCTTAATATAAATCCCCACATGATCCTGAGATGTTTGACACCTGTTATATCACTCAGGTATTCAAGACAAAAAAGTTGATTTCTCAGTGCATAGAGTACTTTGGCATTGAATGAAGTATACATTTCAATTTTACTCAAAGGTACTGACCGCAAACCGTATAGAAACATCTTAATATAACTCCCCACAGGATCCTGAGATGTTTGACACCTGTTACATCACTCAGTTATTCAAGACAAAAAAGTTGATTTCTCAGTGAATGCAGTGCTTTGGCACTAAAAGTATATACTTCAATTTTACTCTAAACTACTGAATGAAAACCTTATAGAAACATCTTAATATAACTCCCCACATGATCCGGAGATGTTTGACAGCTGTTATATCACTTAGGTATTCAAGAGAAAAAAGTTGATTTCTCAGAACATACTCTTGTTTAGTAATGATTGAAGTATACATTTCAATGTTACTCAATGGTAATGACTACAAACCTTATGGAAACATCTTAATATAACTCCCCACATGATCCAGAGATGTTTGACACCTGTTATATCACTCAGGTATTCAAGACAAAAAAGTTGATTTCTCAGAGCATACTGTTGTTTAGCAATGATTGAAGTATACATTTCAATGTTACTCAATGGTACTGACTGCGAACCTTATGGAAACATCTAAATATAACTTCCCGCATGATCCTGAGATGTTTGACGCCTGTTATATCATTTAGGTATTCAAGACAAAAAAGTTGATTTTTCAGAGCCTACAGTTCTTTTACACGAAAAAGTATACATTTCAATTTTACTCTAAGGTACTGACTGCAAACCTTATGGAAACATCTTAATATAACTCCCCACATGATCCTTGGATGTTTGACAGCAGTTATATCACTTAGGTCTTCAACACAAAAAAGTTGATTTCTCAATGCATAGAGTACTTTGGCATTGAATGAAGTATACATTTCCATTTTACTAAAAGGTACTGACTGCAAACCTTATAAAAACATCTTAATATAACTCCCCACATGATCCTGAGATGTTTGACAGCTGTTATATCACTAAGGTATTCAAGACAAATAAGTTGATTTCTCAGAGCATTCTGTTGTTTAGCAATGATTGAAGTATACATTTCAATGTTACTCAATGGTAATGACTACAAACCTTATGGAAACATCTTAATATTACTCCCCACATGATCCAGAGATATTTGACACCTGTTATATCACTCAGGTATTCAAGAGAAAAAAGTTGATTTCTCAGTGCATAGAGTACATTGGCATTGAATGAAGTATACATTTAAATTGTACTCAAAGGTGCTGACTGCAAACCTTATAGAAACATATTAATATAAATCCCCACATGATCCTGAGATGTTTGACAGCTGTTATATCACTTAGGTATTCAAGACAAAAAAGTTGATTTCTCAGAGCATACTGTTGTTTAGCAATAATTGAAGTGTACATTTCAATGTTACTCAATGGTACTGACTGCAATCCTTATGGCAACATCTAAATATAACTTCGCGCATCATCCTGAGATGTTTGACACCTGCTATATCATTTAGGTATTCAAGACAAAAAAGTTGATTTTTCAGAGCCTACAGTGCTTTAACATGAAAAAGTATACATTTCAATTTTACTCAAACGTACTGACTGCAAACCTTAGAGAAACATCTAAATATAACTCCCCACATGATCCTGAGATGTTTGACAGCTGTTATATCACTCAAATATTCAAGACAAAAAAGTTGATTTCTCAGTGAATGCAGTCCTTTGGCACTAAAAGTATATACTTCAATTTTACTCTAAACTACTGAATGAAAACCTTATAGAAACATCTTAATATAACTCCCCACATGATGCTGAGAGGTTTGACACCTGTTATATCACTTAGGTATTCAAGACAGAAAAGTTGATTTCTCAGTGCATACAGTACTTTGGCATTGAATGAAGTATACATTTCAATTTTACTAAAAGGAACTGACTGCAAACCTTTTAGAAACATATTAATATAACTTCCCACATGATCCTGAGATGTTTACCAGCAGTTATATCACTTAGGTCTTCAAGACAAAAAAGTTGATTTCTCAGAGCATTCTGTTGTTTAGCCATGATTGAAGTATACATTTCAATTTTACTCAATGGTAATGACTACAAACCTTATGGAAACATCTTAATATAAATCCCCACATGATCCTGAGATGTTTGACACCTGTTATATCACTCAGGTATTCAAGACAAAAAAGTTGATTTCTCAGTGCATAGAGTACTTTGGCATTGAATGAAGTATACATTTCAATTTTACTCAAAGGTACTGACTGCAAACCTTATAGAAACATCTAAATATAACTCCCGACATGATCCTGAGATGTTTGACAGCTGTTATATCACTCAGGTATTCAATACAAAAAAGTTGATTTCTCAGTGAATGCAGAGCTTTGGCACTAAAAGTATAGACTTTCATTTTACTCTAAACTACGGAATGAAAATCTTATGGAAACATCTTAGTATAACTCCCTACATGATGCTGAGAGGTTTGACACCTGTTATATCACTTAGGTATTCAAGACAAAAAAGTTGATTTCTCAGTACATAAGAGTACTTTGGCTTTGAATGAAGTATACATTTCAATTTTACTCAAAGGTACTGAACGCAAACCTTATAGAAACATCTTAATATAACTCCCCACATGATCCTGAGATGTTTGACACCTGTTACATCACTCAGGTATTCAAGACAAAAAAGTTAATTTCTCAGTGCATAGAGTACTATGGCATTGAATGAAGTATACATTTCAATTTTACTCATAGGTATTGACTGCAAACCTTCTGGAAACTTCTCAATATAACTCCCCACAGGATCTTGAGATATTTCAAACCCTTTACATCACTCAGCTATTCAAGAAAAAAAAGTTGATTTCTCAGTGAATGCAGTGCTTTGGCACTAAAAGTATATACTTCAATTTTTCTCTAAACAACTGAATCAAAACCTTATAGAAACATCTTAATATAACTCCCCACATGTTCCTGAGATGTTTCACACCATTTCTATCACTCAGGTATTCAAAACAAAAAGTTGATTTCTCAGACCCTACTGTTGTTTAGCAAAGATTGAAGAATACATTTCAATGTTACTCAATGGTACTGACTACAAACCTTATGGAAACATCTAAATATAACTTCCCACATGATCCTGAGATGTTTGACACCTGTTATATCACTCAGGTATTCAAGACAAAAAAGTTGATTTCTCAGTGCATTGAGTACTTTGGCATTGAATGAAGTATACATTTCAATTTTACTCAAAGGTACTGAATGCAAACCTTACAGAACCATATTAATATAGATCCCCACATGATCCTGAAATGTTTAACAGCTGTTATATCACTTCGGTATTCAAGACAAAAAAGTTGATTTCTCAGAGCATACTCTTGTTTAGCAATGATTGAAGTATACATTTCAATGTTATTCAATGGTACTGACTGCAAACCTTATGGAAACATCTAAATATAACTTCCCGAATGATCCTGAGATGATTGACACCTGTTATATAAGTTAGGTATTCAAGACAAAGAAGTTGATTTTTCAGAGCCTACAGTTCTTTTACACGAAAAAGTATACATTTCAATTTTACTCTAAGGTACTGATTGCAAACCTTATGGAAACATCTTAATATAACTTCCCACATGATCCTTGGATGTTTGACAGCAGTTATATCACTTAGGTCTTCAACACAAAAAAGTTGATTTCTCAATGCATAGAGTACTTTGGCATTGAATGAAGTATACATTTCAATTTTACTAAAAGGTACTGACTGCAAACCTTATAAAAACATCTTAATATAACTCCCCACATAATCCTGAGATGTTTGACAGCTGTTATGTCACTCAGGTATTCAAGACAAGAAAGTTGATTTCTCAGTGCATAGAGTACTTTGGCATTGATTGAAGTATACTTTTCAATTTTACTCAAAGGTACTGACCGCAAACCGTATAGAAACATCTTAATATAACTCCCCACAGGATCCTGAGATGTTTGACACCTGTTACATCACTCAGTTATTCAAGACAAAAAAGTTGATTTCTCAGTGAATGCAGTGCTTTGGCACTAAAAGTATATACTTCAATTTTACTCTAAACTACTGAATGAAAACCTTATAGAAACATCTTAATATAACTCCCCACATGATCCGGAGATGTTTGACAGCTGTTATATCACTTAGGTATTCAAGAGAAAAAAGTTGATTTCTCAGAACATACTCTTGTTTAGTAATGATTGAAGTATACATTTCAATGTTACTCAATGGTAATGACTACAAACCTTATGGAAACATCTTAATATAACTCCCCACATGATCCAGAGATGTTTGACACCTGTTATATCACTCAGGTATTCAAGACAAAAAAGTTGATTTCTCAGAGCATACTGTTGTTTAGCAATGATTGAAGTATACATTTCAATGTTACTCAATGGTACTGACTGCGAACCTTATGGAAACATCTAAATATAACTTCCCGCATGATCCTGAGATGTTTGACGCCTGTTATATCATTTAGGTATTCAAGACAAAAAAGTTGATTTTTCAGAGCCTACAGTTCTTTTACACGAAAAAGTATACATTTCAATTTTACTCTAAGGTACTGACTGCAAACCTTATGGAAACATCTTAATATAACTCCCCACATGATCCTTGGATGTTTGACAGCAGTTATATCACTTAGGTCTTCAACACAAAAAAGTTGATTTCTCAATGCATAGAGTACTTTGGCATTGAATGAAGTATACATTTCCATTTTACTAAAAGGTACTGACTGCAAACCTTATAAAAACATCTTAATATAACTCCCCACATGATCCTGAGATGTTTGACAGCTGTTATATCACTAAGGTATTCAAGACAAATAAGTTGATTTCTCAGAGCATTCTGTTGTTTAGCAATGATTGAAGTATACATTTCAATGTTACTCAATGTTAATGACTACAAACCTTATGGAAACATCTTAATATTACTCCCCACATGATCCAGAGATATTTGACACCTGTTATATCACTCAGGTATTCAAGACAAAAAAGTTGATTTCTCAGTGCATAGAGTACATTGGCATTGAATGAAGTATACATTTAAATTGTACTCAAAGGTACTGACTGCAAACCTTATAGAAACATATTAATATAAATCCCCACATGATCCTGAGATGTTTGACAGCTGTTATATCACTTAGGTATTCAAGACAAAAAAGTTGATTTCTCAGAGCATACTGTTGTTTAGCAATGATTGAAGTGTACATTTCAATGTTACTCAATGGTACTGACTGCAAACCTTATGGCAACATCTAAATATAACTTCGCGCATGATCCTGAGATGTTTGACACCTGTTATATCATTTAGGTATTCAAGACAAAAAAGTTGATTTTTCAGAGCCTACAGTGCTTTAACATGAAAAAGTATACATTTCAATTTTACTCAAAGGTACTGACTGCAAACCTTATAGAAACATCTTAATATAACTCCCCACATGATCCTGAGATGTTTGACAGCTGTTATATCACTCAAATATTCAAGACAAAAAAGTTGATTTCTCAGTGAATGCAGTCCTTTGGCACTAAAAGTATATACTTCAATTTTACTCTAAACTACAGAATGAAAACCTTATAGAAACATCTTAATATAACTCCCCACATGATGCTGAGAGGTTTGACACCTGTTATATCACTTAGGTATTCAAGACAGAAAAGTTGATTTCTCAGTGCATACAGTACTTTGGCATTGAATGAAGTATACATTTCAATTTTACTAAAAGGAACTGACTGCAAACCTTTTAGAAACATATTAATATAACTTCCCACATGATCCTGAGATGTTTACCAGCAGTTATATCACTTAGGTCTTCAAGACAAAAAAGTTGATTTCTCAGAGCATACTGTTGTTTAGCAATGATTGAAGTATACATTTCAATTTTACTCAATGGTACTGACTGCAAACCTTATGGAAACATCTTAATATAAATCCCCACATGATCCTGAGATGTTTGACACCTGTTATATCACTCAGGTATTCAAGACAAAAAAGTTGATTTCTCAGTGCATAGAGTACTTTGGCATTGAATGAAGTATACATTTCAATTTTACTCAAAGGTACTGACCGCAAACCTTATAGAAACATCTTAATATAACTCCCCACAGGATCCTGAGATGTTTGACACCTGTTACATCACTCAGTTATTCAAGACAAAAAAGTTGATTTCTCAGTGAATGCAGTGCTTTGGCACTAAAAGTATATACTTCAATTTTACTCTAAACTACTGAATGAAAACCTTATAGAAACATCTTAATATAACTCCCCACATGATCCGGAGATGTTTGACAGCTGTTATATCACTTAGGTATTCAAGAGAAAAAAGTTGATTTCTCAGAACATACTCTTGTTTAGTAATGATTGAAGTATACATTTCAATGTTACTCAATGGTAATGACTACAAACCTTATGGAAACATCTTAATATAACTCCCCACATGATCCAGAGATGTTTGACACCTGTTATATCACTCAGGTATTCAAGACAAAAAAGTTGATTTCTCAGAGCATACTGTTGTTTAGCAATGATTGAAGTATACATTTCAATGTTACTCAATGGTACTGACTGCGAACCTTATGGAAACATCTAAATATAACTTCCCGCATGATCCTGAGATGTTTGACGCCTGTTATATCATTTAGGTATTCAAGACAAAAAAGTTGATTTTTCAGAGCCTACAGTTCTTTTACACGAAAAAGTATACATTTCAATTTTACTCTAAGGTACTGACTGCAAACCTTATGGAAACATCTTAATATAACTCCCCACATGATCCTTGGATGTTTGACAGCAGTTATATCACTTAGGTCTTCAACACAAAAAAGTTGATTTCTCAATGCATAGAGTACTTTGGCATTGAATGAAGTATACATTTCCATTTTACTAAAAGGTACTGACTGCAAACCTTATAAAAACATCTTAATATAACTCCCCACATGATCCTGAGATGTTTGACAGCTGTTATATCACTAAGGTATTCAAGACAAATAAGTTGATTTCTCAGAGCATTCTGTTGTTTAGCAATGATTGAAGTATACATTTCAATGTTACTCAATGGTAATGACTACAAACCTTATGGAAACATCTTAATATTACTCCCCACATGATCCAGAGATATTTGACACCTGTTATATCACTCAGGTATTCAAGAGAAAAAAGTTGATTTCTCAGTGCATAGAGTACATTGGCATTGAATGAAGTATACATTTAAATTGTACTCAAAGGTGCTGACTGCAAACCTTATAGAAACATATTAATATAAATCCCCACATGATCCTGAGATGTTTGACAGCTGTTATATCACTTAGGTATTCAAGACAAAAAAGTTGATTTCTCAGAGCATACTGTTGTTTAGCAATAATTGAAGTGTACATTTCAATGTTACTCAATGGTACTGACTGCAATCCTTATGGCAACATCTAAATATAACTTCGCGCATCATCCTGAGATGTTTGACACCTGCTATATCATTTAGGTATTCAAGACAAAAAAGTTGATTTTTCAGAGCCTACAGTGCTTTAACATGAAAAAGTATACATTTCAATTTTACTCAAACGTACTGACTGCAAACCTTAGAGAAACATCTAAATATAACTCCCCACATGATCCTGAGATGTTTGACAGCTGTTATATCACTCAAATATTCAAGACAAAAAAGTTGATTTCTCAGTGAATGCAGTCCTTTGGCACTAAAAGTATATACTTCAATTTTACTCTAAACTACTGAATGAAAACCTTATAGAAACATCTTAATATAACTCCCCACATGATGCTGAGAGGTTTGACACCTGTTATATCACTTAGGTATTCAAGACAGAAAAGTTGATTTCTCAGTGCATACAGTACTTTGGCATTGAATGAAGTATACATTTCAATTTTACTAAAAGGAACTGACTGCAAACCTTTTAGAAACATATTAATATAACTTCCCACATGATCCTGAGATGTTTACCAGCAGTTATATCACTTAGGTCTTCAAGACAAAAAAGTTGATTTCTCAGAGCATTCTGTTGTTTAGCCATGATTGAAGTATACATTTCAATTTTACTCAATGGTAATGACTACAAACCTTATGGAAACATCTTAATATAAATCCCCACATGATCCTGAGATGTTTGACACCTGTTATATCACTCAGGTATTCAAGACAAAAAAGTTGATTTCTCAGTGCATAGAGTACTTTGGCATTGAATGAAGTATACATTTCAATTTTACTCAAAGGTACTGACTGCAAACCTTATAGAAACATCTAAATATAACTCCCGACATGATCCTGAGATGTTTGACAGCTGTTATATCACTCAGGTATTCAATACAAAAAAGTTGATTTCTCAGTGAATGCAGAGCTTTGGCACTAAAAGTATAGACTTTCATTTTACTCTAAACTACGGAATGAAAATCTTATGGAAACATCTTAGTATAACTCCCTACATGATGCTGAGAGGTTTGACACCTGTTATATCACTTAGGTATTCAAGACAAAAAAGTTGATTTCTCAGTACATAAGAGTACTTTGGCTTTGAATGAAGTATACATTTCAATTTTACTCAAAGGTACTGAACGCAAACCTTATAGAAACATCTTAATATAACTCCCCACATGATCCTGAGATGTTTGACACCTGTTACATCACTCAGGTATTCAAGACAAAAAAGTTAATTTCTCAGTGCATAGAGTACTATGGCATTGAATGAAGTATACATTTCAATTTTACTCATAGGTATTGACTGCAAACCTTCTGGAAACTTCTCAATATAACTCCCCACAGGATCTTGAGATATTTCAAACCCTTTACATCACTCAGCTATTCAAGAAAAAAAAGTTGATTTCTCAGTGAATGCAGTGCTTTGGCACTAAAAGTATATACTTCAATTTTTCTCTAAACAACTGAATCAAAACCTTATAGAAACATCTTAATATAACTCCCCACATGTTCCTGAGATGTTTCACACCATTTCTATCACTCAGGTATTCAAAACAAAAAGTTGATTTCTCAGACCCTACTGTTGTTTAGCAAAGATTGAAGAATACATTTCAATGTTACTCAATGGTACTGACTACAAACCTTATGGAAACATCTAAATATAACTTCCCACATGATCCTGAGATGTTTGACACCTGTTATATCACTCAGGTATTCAAGACAAAAAAGTTGATTTCTCAGTGCATTGAGTACTTTGGCATTGAATGAAGTATACATTTCAATTTTACTCAAAGGTACTGAATGCAAACCTTACAGAACCATATTAATATAGATCCCCACATGATCCTGAAATGTTTAACAGCTGTTATATCACTTCGGTATTCAAGACAAAAAAGTTGATTTCTCAGAGCATACTCTTGTTTAGCAATGATTGAAGTATACATTTCAATGTTATTCAATGGTACTGACTGCAAACCTTATGGAAACATCTAAATATAACTTCCCGAATGATCCTGAGATGATTGACACCTGTTATATAAGTTAGGTATTCAAGACAAAGAAGTTGATTTTTCAGAGCCGACAGTTCTTTTACACGAAAAAGTATACATTTCAATTTTACTCTAAGGTACTGATTGCAAACCTTATGGAAACATCTTAATATAACTTCCCACATGATCCTTGGATGTTTGACAGCAGTTATATCACTTAGGTCTTCAACACAAAAAAGTTGATTTCTCAATGCATAGAGTACTTTGGCATTGAATGAAGTATACATTTCAATTTTACTAAAAGGTACTGACTGCAAACCTTATAAAAACATCTTAATATAACTCCCCACATGATCCTGAGATGTTTGACAGCTGTTATATCACTAAGGTATTCAAGACAAATAAGTTGATTTCTCAGAGCATTCTGTTGTTTAGCAATGATTGAAGTATACATTTCAATGTTACTCAATGGTAATGACTACCAACCTTATGGAAACATCTTAATATTACTCCCCACATGATCCAGAGATATTTGACAGCTGTTATATCACTCAGGTATTCAAGACAAAAAAGTTGATTTCTCAGTGCATAGAGTACTTTGGCATTGAATGAAGTATACTTTTCATTTTACTCAAAGGTACTGACTGCAAACCTTATAGAAACATCTTAATATAAATCCCCACATGATCCTGAGATGTTTGACACCTGTTATATCACTCAGGTATTCAAGAGAAAAAAGTTGATTTCTCAGTGCATAGAGTACTTTGGCATTGAATGAAGTATACATTTCAATTTTACTCAAAGGTACTGACTGCAAACCTTATAGAAACATATTAATATAAATCCCCACATGATCCTGAGATGTTTGACAGCTGTTATATCACTTAGGTATTCAAGACAAAAAAGTTGATTTCTCAGAGCATACTGTTGTTTAGCAATAATAGAAGTGTACATTTCAATGTTACTCAATGGTACTGACTGCAATCCTTATGGCAACATCTAAATATAACTTCCCGCATGATCCTGAGATGTTTGACACCTGTTATATCATTTAGGTATTCAAGACAAAAAAGTTGATTTTTCAGAGCCTACAGTGCTTTAACATGAAAAAGTATACATTTCAATTTTACTCAAAGGTACTGACTGCAAACCTTATAGAAACATCTTAATATAACTCCCCACATGATCCTGAGATGTTTGACAGCTGTTATATCACTCAGGTATTCAAGACAAAAAAGTTGATTTCTCAGTGAATGCAGAGCTTTGGCACTAAAAGTATAGACTTTCATTTTACTCTAAACTACGGAATGAAAATCTTATGGAAACATCTTAGTATAACTCCCTACATGATGCTGAGAGGTTTGACACCTCTTATATCACTTAGGTATTCAAGACAAAAAAGTTGATTTCTCAGTACATAGAGTACTTTGGCTTTGAATGAAGTATACATTTCAATTTTACTCAAAGCTACTGACCGGAACCTTATAGAAACATCTTAATATAACTCCCCACATGATCCTGAGATGTTTGACACCTGTTACATCACTCAGGTATTCAAGACAAAAAAGTTAATTTCTCAGTGCATAGAGTACTTTGGCATTGAATGAAGTATACATTTCAATTTTACTCAAAGGTATTGACTGCAAACCTTATGGAAACTTCTCAATATAACTCCCCACAGGATCTTGAGATATTTCAAACCCTTTACATCACTCAGCTATTCAAGAAAAAAAAGTTGATTTCTCAGTGAATGCAGTGCTTTGGCACTAAAAGTATATACTTCAATTTTTCTCTAAACAACTGAATGAAAACCTTATAGAAACATCTTAATATAACTCCCCACATGTTCCTGAGATGTTTCACACCATTTCTATCACTCAGGTATTCAAAACAAAAAGTTGATTTCTCAGAGCCTACTGTTGTTTAGCAAAGATTGAAGAATACATTTCAATGTTACTCAATGGTACTGACTACAAACCTTATGGAAACATCTAAATATAACTTCCCACATGATCCTGAGATGTTTGACACCTGTTATATCACTCAGGTATTCAAGACAAAAAAGGTGATTTCTCAGTGCATTGAGTACTTTGGCATTGAATGAAGTATACATTTCAATTTTACTCAAAGGTACTGAATGCAAACCTTACAGAACCATATTAATATAGATCCCCACATGATCCTGAAATGTTTAACAGCTGTTATATCACTTCGGTATTCAAGACAAAAAAGTTGATTTCTCAGAGCATACTCTTGTTTAGCAATGATTGAAGTATACATTTCAATGTTACTCAATGGTACTGACTGCAAACCTTATGGAAACATATAAATATAACTTCCCGAATGATCCTGAGATGATTGACACCTGTTATATAAGTTAGGTATTCAAGACAAAGAAGTTGATTTTTCAGAGCCTACAGTTCTTTTACACGAAAAAGTATACATTTCAATTTTACTCTAAGGTACTGACTGCAAACCTTATGGAAACATCTTAATATAACTCTCCACATGATCCTTGGATGTTTGACAGCAGTTATATCACTTAGGTCTTCAACACAAAAAAGTTGATTTCTCAATGCATAGAGTACTTTGGCATTGAATGAAGTATACATTTCAATTTTACTAAAAGGTACTGACTGCAAACCTTATAAAAACATCTTAATATAACTCCCCACATGATCCTGAGATGTTTGACAGCAGTTATATCACTTAGGTCTTCAGCACAAAAAAGTTGATTTCTCAATGCCTAGAGTACTTTGGCATTGAATGAAGTATACATTTCAATTTTACTAAAAGGTACTGACTGCAAACCTTATAAAAACATCTTAATATATTCCCCACATGATCCTGAGATGTTTGACAGCTGTTATATCACTAAGGTATTCAAGACAAATAAGTTGATTTCTCAGAGCATTCTGTTGTTTAGCAATGATTGAAGTATACATTTCAATGTTACTCAATGGTAATGACTACAAACCTTATGGAAACATCTTAATATTACTCCCCACATGATCCAGAGATATTTGACACCTGTTATATCACTCAGGTATTCAAGACAAAAAAGTTGATTTCTCAGTGCATAGAGTACTTTGGCATTGAATGAAGTATACATTTCAATTTTACTCAAAGGTACTGACTGCAAACCTTATAGAAACATCTTAATATAAATCCCCACATGATCCTGAGATGTTTGACAGCTGTTATATCACTCAGGTATTCAAGACAAAAAAGTTGATTTCTCAGTGCATAGAGTACATTGGCATTGAATGAAGTATACATTTCAATTGTACTCAAAGGTACTGACTGCAAACCTTAGAGAAACATCTAAATATAACTCCCCACATGATCCTGAGATGTTTGACAGCTGTTATATCACTCAAATATTCAAGACAAAAAAGTTGATTTCTCAGTGAATGCAGTGCTTTGGCACTAAAAGTATATACTTCAATTTTACTCTAAACTGCTGAATGAAAACCTTATAGAAACATCTTAATATAACTCCGCACATGATGCTGAGAGGTTTGACACCTGTTATATCACTTAGGTATTCAAGACAAAAAAGTTGATTTCTCAGTGCATACAGTACTTTGGCATTGAATGAAGAATACATTTCAATTTTACTAAAAGGAACTGACTGCAAACCTTTTAGAAACATATTAATATAACTTCCCACATGATCCTGAGATGTTTACCAGCAGTTATATCACTTAGGTCTTCAAGACAAAAAAGTTGATTTCTCAGAGCATACTGTTGTTTAGCCATGATTGAAGTATACATTTCAATTTTACTCAATGGCAATGACTACAAACCTTATGGAAACATCTTAATATAAATCCCCACATGATCCTGAGATGTTTGACACCTGTTATATCACTCAGGTATTCAAGACAAAAAAGTTGATTTCTCAGTGCATAGAGTACTTTGGCATTGAATGAAGTATACATTTCAATTTTACTCAAAGGTACTGACTGCAAACCTTATAGAAACATCTAAATATAACTCCCCACATGATCCTGAGATGTTTGACAGCTGTATATCACTCAGGTATTCAATACAAAAAAGTTGATTTCTCAGTGAATGCAGAGCTTTGGCACTAAAAGTATAGACTTTCATTTTACTCTAAACTACTGAATGAAAATCTTATGGAAACATCTTAATATAACTCCCTACATGATGCTGAGAGGTTTGACACCTGTTATATCACTTAGGTATTCAAGACAAAAAAGTTGATTTCTCAGTGCATAGAGTACTTTGGCTTTGAATGAAGTATACATTTCAATTTTACTCAAAGGTACTGACCGCAAACCTTATAGAAACATCTTAATATAACTCCCCACATGATCCTGAGATGTTTGACACCTGTTACATCACTCAGGTATTCAAGACAAAAAAGTTGATTTCTCAGTGCATAGAGTACTTTGGCATTGAATGAAGTATACATTTCAATTTTACTCAAAGGTATTGACTGCAAACCTTATGGAAACTTCTCAATATAACTCCCCACAGGATCTTGAGATATTTCAAACCCTTTACATCACTCAGCTATTCAAGAAAAAAAAGTTGATTTCTCAGTGAATGCAGTGCTTTGGCACTAAAAGTATATACTTCAATTTTACTCTAAACTACTGAATGAAAACCTTATAGAAACATCTTAATATAACTCCCCACATGTTCCTGAGATGTTTCACACCATTTCTATCACTCAGGTATTCAAAACAAAAAGTTGATTTCTCAGAGCCTACTGTTGTTTAGCAAATATTGAAGAATACATTTCAATGTTACTCAATGGTACTGACTACAAACCTTATGGAAACATCTAAATATAACTTCCCACATGATCCTGAGATGTTTGACACCTGTTATATCACTCAGGTATTCAAGACAAAAAAGTTGATTTCTCAGTGCATTGAGTACTTTGGCATTGAATGAAGTATACATTTCAATTTTACTCAAAGGTACTGAATGCAAACCTTACAGAACCATATTAATATAGATCCCCACATGATCCTGAAATGTTTAACAGCTGTTATATCACTTCGGTATTCAAGACAAAAAAGTTGATTTCTCAGAGCATACTCTTGTTTAGCAATGATTGAAGTATACATTTCAATGTTACTCAATGGTACTGACTGCAAACCTTATGGAAACATCTAAATATAACTTCCCGAATGATCCTGAGATGTTTGACACCTGTTATATAATTTAGGTATTCAAGACAAAGAAGTTGATTTTTCAGAGCCTACAGTGCTTTAGCATGAAAAAGTATACATTTCAATTTTACTCTAAGGTACTGACTCTTTAATATAACTTCCCACATGATCCTTGGATGTTTGACAGCAGTTATATCATTTAGGTCTTCAAGACAAAAAAGTTGATTTCTCAGTGCATAGAGTACTTTGGCATTGAATGAAGTATACATTTCAATTTTACTCAAAGGTACTGACTGCAAACCTTATAGAAACATCTTAATATAACTCCCCACATGGTCCTGAGATGTTTGACAGCAGTTATATCTCTCAGGTATTCAAGAAAAATAAGTTGATTTCTCAGTGAATGCAGAGCTTTGGCACTGAAATTATAGACATTCATTTTACTCTAAACTACTGAATGAAAATCTGATGGAAACATCTTAATATAACACCCCACATGATGCTGAGAGGTTTGACACCTGTTATATCACTTAGGTATTCAAGACACCAAAGTTCATTTCTCAGTGCATAGAGTACTTTGGCATTGAAAGAAGTATACATTTCAATCATACTCAAAGGTATTGACTGCAAACCTTATGGAAACTTCTCAATATAACCTCCCCACAGGCTCTTAAGATATTTCAAACCCTTTACATCAGCTATTCAACAAAAAAATGTTGATTTCTCAGTGAATGCAGTGCTTTGGCACTAAAAGTATATACTTCAATTTTACTCTAAACCTCTGAACGAAAACCTTATAGAAACATCTTAATATAACTCCACACATGTTCCTGAGATGTTTCACACCATTTATATCACTCAGGTATTCAAAACAAAAAAGTTGATTTCTCAGAGCATACTGTTGTTTAGCAATGATTGACGAATACATTTCAATGTTACTCAATGGTAGTGAGTACAAACCTTATGGAAACATCGAAATATAACTTCCCACATGATCCTGAGATGTTTGACACCTTGTTATATCACTCAGGTTTTCAAGACAAAAAAGTTGATTTCTCAGTGCATAGAGTACTTTGGCATTGAATGAAGTATTAATTTCAATTTTACTCAAAGGTACTGACTGCAAACTTTATAGAAACATATTAATATAAATCTTCACATGATCCTGAGATGTTTGACAGCTGTTATATCACAGGTTTTCAAGACAAAAAAGTTGATTTCTCAGAGCATACTGTTGTTTAGCAATGAATGAACTATACATTTCAATATTACTCATTGGTACTGACTGCAAACCTTATGGAAACATCTTAATATAACTTCCCACATGATCCTGAGATGTTTCACAGCTGTTATATCACTCAGGTATTCAAGACAAAAAAGTTGATTTCTCAGTGAATGCAGAGCTTTGGCACCAAAAGTATAGACTTTCATTTTACTCTAAACTACTGAATGAAAATCTTATGGAAACATCATAATATATCTCCCCACATGATCCTGAGTGGTTTGACACCTGTTATATCACTTAGGTATTCAAGAGAAAAAAGTTGATTTCTCAGTGCCTAGAGTACTTTGGCTTTGAATGAAGTATACATTTCAATTTTACTCAAAGGTACTGACCGCAAACCTTATAGAAACATCTTAATATAACTCCCCACATGATCCTGAGATGTTTGACACCTGTTACATCACTCAGGTATTCAAGACAAAGAAGTTCATTTCTCAGTGCCTCGAGTACTTTGGCATTGAATGAAATATACATTTCAATTTTACTCAAAGGTACTGACTGCAAACCCTATGGAAACTTCTCAATATAACTCCCCACATGATCCTGAGATGTTTGACACCTTGTTATATCACTCAGGTATTCATGACAAAAAAGTTGATTTCTCAGTGCATAGAGTACTTTGGCATTGAATGAAGTATACATTTCAATTTTACTCAAAGGTACTGACTGCAAACCTTATAGAAACATATTAATATAAATCCCCACATGATCCTGAGATGTTTGACAGCTGTTATATCACTTAGGTATTCAAGACAAAAAAGTTGATTTCTCAGTGCATAGAGTACTTTGGCATTGAATGAAGTATACATTTCAATTTTACTCAAAGGTACTGACTGCAAACTTTATAGAAACATATTAATATAAATCTTCACATGATCCTGAGATGTTTGACAGCTGTTATATCACAGGTATTCAAGACAAAAAAGTTGATTTCTCAGAGCATACTGTTGTTTAGCAATGATTGAAGTATACATTTCAATGTTACTCAATGGTACTGACTGCAAACCTTATGGAAACATCTAAATATAACTTCCCGCATGATCCTGAGATGTTTGACACCTGTTATATCATTTAGGTATTCAAGACAAAAAAGTTGATTT
This sequence comes from Mobula hypostoma, assembly GCF_963921235.1. Lineage (NCBI taxonomy): Eukaryota > Metazoa > Chordata > Chondrichthyes > Myliobatiformes > Myliobatidae > Mobula > Mobula hypostoma. Next base: position 10,690,296 of record NC_086110.1, on the reverse strand, counting down.
TTCAGAGCCTACAGTGCTTTAACATGAAAAAGTATACATTTCATTTTTACTCTAAGGTACTGACTGCAAACCTTATGGAAACATCTTAATATAACTCGCCACATGATCCTGAGATGTTATATCACTTAGGTATTCAAGACAAAAAAGTTGATTTCTCAGAGCATACTGTTGTTTAGCAATGATTGAAATATACATTTCAATGTTACTCAATGGTAATGACTACAAACCTTATGGAAACATCTTAATATTACTCCCCACGTGATCCAGAGATATTTGACACCTGTTATATCACTCAGGTATTCAAGACAAAAAAGTTGATTTCTCAGTGCATAGAGTACTTTGGCATTGAATGAAGTATACATTTCAATTTTACTCAAAGGTACTGACTGCAAACGTATAGAAACATATTAATATAAATCTCCACATTATCCTGAGATGTTTCACACCTGTTATATCACTCAGGTATTCAAGACAAAAAAAGTTGATTTCTCAGTGCATTGAGTATTTTGGCATTGAATCAAGTATACATTTCAATTTTACTCAATGGTACTGACTGCAAACCTTATGGAAACATCTAAATATATTTCCCGCATGATCCTGAGATGTTTGACACCTGTTATATCATTTAGGTATTCAAGACAAAAAAGTTGATTTTTCAAAGCTATTACGAGAATACACATAAAATTAAGATGTTTGCTGGCCTGGGTTAGCATCAGTGACATCAGCAAGTGGTCTGCCACCTGCCCTCAGGGGAAGGAGAGATAAGGAACAATGGAGCAGCGTCTGGAGATGTGTAATGAAGGAACGGGGGAGAGAGAGCTATCTGGAGCGGCTCCCCTCTTTGAACCTTGAACTGTTTGAAGTGATGGACAGGCGATGCCCCAGCAGGGGGATAAAAAGGGACAGGTTCGCTAAGGCAGGACACACACGCCACCCGAGGTAACGAGACCCTGGAAGCGGTGCGCCTCTCACGAGTGGGTGAGAAGTATCAGACAACGACCAGGGTGGAAAGGTACGATCAGCGGGAACCCGGTGTGTGTCCGCCCTTGCCTGGGTGCCGGGTTCACTGCAGAGGATCGACCGCATCTGGAGGAGGGGTCACAGTCGGTGACCTCAGGTGACATCACCAAGGACCCGCCCAAAAGTTGCTTGTGAGCAATCTCGCCGGTCTGTGAGTGAAGCTGTGCTGAATGATCAGTTGTTCCCGTTCTATCTCTCTCTTCCCCCCCACCCCGCCCACGTTGTCCATCGCCAGGGCAACGATTACTGCGAAATGAACTACTAAACTGGACTGAACTTTGAGTAACTTTTAAGTTTGGTCATTTACCCCTGGACAACGATAGAGCTTGATTGATGCTGTTATCTTAATTCTGTGCACATGTGTGTTTATCATCGCTGAACTGTTGCATTTATTATCCTTTCGATTACTGTGTTGCTTATTTCTTTAATAAAACTTTCTTTGTTCTAGTACTCCAGACTCCAACTGAGTGATCCATTTCTGCTGGTTTGGCAACCCAGTTACGGGGTACGTAACATAAGTGGGGTTCTCGTCCGCGATTTTGAACGCTAAATTTGGGACGGAGTAAATTGATTGGGTTAAAATTCCCGAAAGAAAGAAAAGACAAACAGCAGAAATGGAGGCTGAGGAATTTATAAAGGCGCCGACCTTGGAGGCATTAGAGGATGCCAGGAATTCGGAATTGATAGCTGTGGCCAAACAGTTGAATCTTGCTAAGGTGAAGTCGACAATGAGGAGAGAGGAGATACACAGAGCTATTGTAGAGCACTATGTATCTAAAGGTGTGTTTCCCCAAGATGAGCTGGGGGTGTTGTCTATTGAAAAACCTGCTGGAGACGCAGTACAGGTACAGCTTGAAAAACTGAGACTCGAGCACGAGTTCCGGGTACGGCAATTAGAACACGAAGAGAAGCAGTTAGAAAGGCAGGAGAGACAGTTAGAGAGAGAGGAGAAAGAGAGGCAATGGGAGCGAGAAGAGAGAGGGAAACAGAGGGAAAGGGAATTTGAGCTGGAGAAGTTAAAGATAAGGGCCGAGCAGGGGCTCGTGCGGAACCAAGGTGGAGGGCTCCGGGCGACCTCGGAGGTTAGGCCGGTTCCCCCATTTGACGATACCGACGTGGATCGGTACTTCCTCCACTTCGAAGAAGTGGCTATAAGTCAGGAATGACCGAGGGATAAGTGAGCTGTGTTACTTCAGAGTGTACTGAAAGGGAAAGCCCAACAAGCTTACTCCGCTTTATCCGCGGAAGATGCCCAGAAGTATGAGGTGGTGAAAGAGGCCATCCTCAGGATTTATGAGTTGGTCCCGGAGGCATACCGGCAGAGGTTCCGGAATGCGAGGAAGCGGTGGGACCGCACGTATTTGGAGTTTGCCCGTGAGATGCAGACATATTGTGAGCGTTGGTGCGCCTCGAAGGGGGTAGAAGGGGATTATGACAGACTGCTGCAACTGATCCTGATTGAGCAGTTTAAAGGTTGTGTCCCTGAGGGTATGAGACCCTACCTCTATGAGAAAGAGGCAGCCACGTTAGCCGCAACTGCTAAGTTAGCGGATGAGTATGCGTTGACGCATAAAATGAAGTTTGCCCCGAGTAAAGGCTACCAGAAGGGTAGTCAGGACGGCGGGGAGAGTCCGCCGGAAAAGTCAGAAAGTAAGCCGGGGACTAGTGAAAAGGATAAGGTAGACCGGGAGCAGTCTGGTCTCCTGGGGTCGTCTGCTACAATTGTGGGAAAGTCGGACACTTTGCGTCCAGGTGCTTTGCCCCAAGGAAGGAGACGGGGAAAGGAAAAGCGGAAATTTTGAATGGCTGTATTGAGCTGTTAAGCGAACTGCTAGGGAAGGATAGGTCTGAAAAAGTTCAGGAAGGGCGCGAGAGGTTTATCTCGGCCGGACTGGTGTCAGTGAAGGAGAGGTTAAAACCAGTTCCAGTGCGGATCTGGAGAGACACGGGAGCGTGTCAGTCACTAATACTGAAGAGTGTATTAGACTTTAGCTCAGAGGCCCAGACTGGGGAGGTAGAGGTCAAAGGTGTTGGGGAAGGGACAGAGTCAGTCCCTTTGCACCAGATACACTTACAGAGCAACCTGGTCTCTGGACTAGTCACGATCGGGGTGAGGTCCGAATTACCGATGAAAGACGTGGAAGTCTTGCTCGGTAATGACATCGCCGGAGGAATCGTGTTCCCAGTCGTGAGATTGACAGGTCAGCCTGCCAGCATTGACGCCCCGCCCATGGACTCACAGGTTCATCGCGGGCCCGCGATAGTGAATTTAGCTGAAACATTTTTGCCAACCTTGTATGAGACAGGGTGAGATAAGAGGTAGTGAGGGAGCTGGGACGGACGTAGCAGTAGCCAGGAAAGAATTTGTGCAGACGCAGGAGCGAGACGAGGGGCTGATGGTTTTGGCAGAGACCGCTCTCTCTGACACAGCCTTGACAAGCTATTGTGCGGAGGAGGAAGTGCTAAGGAAGAAAGGGAAATCAAGGACAGTATCCGCAGATGAGGAATGGGGGGTGGTGCAAAAGAGTTATGGGGATGGGGTTTTTAACATGGCCCACGAGGTACCCCCCGGTGGACATTTTGCGGTGCTGGAGGAAACAGTTGGTGGAATCATGAAAGAGATTTACCGGCTGCCCAGGAAAAAAAATGTTATTGATCATGACCGACGCGAACTGAGACGGTCACCGGCTTTTGATATGCTAACAAACCTAGTCGGTGTTAGCGTGGAAATCAATGAAGCTAGGGGCCCCCTGATAAGAGGAAAAAACCATTTTGGAAAGATTAGGATGGGATCGGTCAGATGGGAGAAGGCTATTGTTTTGGCCAGGTCTACCGATAAGGTCTCTCCCTTAATCCCCGAACAAAGCGAATCTTTAGAAGGAGTAATTAAACGACTCGCACCTGTGTGTTTGATTGTCCCGAGGAAATGCAAAGAACTGGGACGTTGGGTGATTGTTGTTACAATAGGGTAGCCTAGTAAAGAACACCCATATTTAATGAGTAATTCAGTGACTAAAGGGCTGATGAACACAGAGGTGTGTATTGGCAATTTAATACGGCTGTCTGAAGCCAGCTTGATAGTGAACCTTGAAAAAAATGAATTCGGCCACACGAAGGTCACTTACCTGGGAATTGTGGTGACACAGGGGCAGCTGGCAGCGATGCAAGCTACAGTGCAGGCTATCGCTGATCTCCCAACCCCGACAGACAAGAGGGCCCTCAGAAGGCTCTTGGAGATGGTGGGGTACTGCAGGAAGTTTTGCAATAACTCTGCGGTCAATACCCGTCCCCCTCCTACTAAGCCCTTGCGAGAGAAAACTGAGTCGGAATGGGACGACCCTTGTTATTGTGGTCCGGGACAAAACCAAATGAGAGGTTACATTGGTCACAATTCATCAGTGTTTTTGGCCATTATGAAGTTTGCTGAGTTGGAGCCTGGTCTAAGGGATTATTAATAACACGTGTAAAAGGAACAGAAAATGTGATGACTGTCTGTCAAGGTGTTGACAGCTTCAAACTCGCTGTGTTAGCCAAATGGCTGATAAAGATGTATATTGTGTATGTACCAAATAATGTATTCATTTTTGTAATTTTTACCTCCCGGTAAAAATCCTTAAAGGGGGGAAGTGTTACGAGAATACACATAAAATTAAGATGTTTGCTGGCCTGGGTTAGCATCAGTGACATCAGCAAGTGGTCTGCCACCTGCCCTCAGGGGAAGGAGAGATAAGGAACAATGGAGCAGCGTCTGGAGATGTGTAATGAAGGAACGGGGAAGAGAGAGCTGTCTGGAGCGGCTCCCCTCTTTGAACCTTGAACTGTTTGAAGTGATGGACAGGCGATGCCCCAGCAGGGGGATAAAAAGGGACAGGTTCGCTAAGGCAGGACACACACGCCACCCGAGGTAACGAGACCCTGGAAGCGGTGCGCCTCTCACGAGTGGGTGAGAAGTATCAGACAACGACCATGGTGGAAAGGTACGATCAGCGGGAACCCGGTGTGTGTCCGCCCTTGCCTGGGTGCCGGGTTCACTGCAGAGGATCGACCGCATCTGGAGGAGGGGTCACAGTCGGTGACCTCAGGTGACATCACCAAGGACCCGCCCAAAAGTTGCTTGTGAGCAATCTCGCCGGTCTGTGAGTGAAGCTGTGCTGAATGATCAGTTGTTCCCGTTCTATCTCTCTCTTCCACCCCCCCCCCCCACGTTGTCCATCGCCAGGGCAACGATTACTGCGAAATGAACTACTAAACTGGACTGAACTTTGAGTCACTTTTAAATTTGGTCATTTACGCCTAGACAACGATAGAGCTTGATTGATGCTGTTATCTTAATTCTGTGCACATGTGTGTTTATCATCGCTGAACTGTTGCATTTATTATCCTTTCGATTACTGTGTTGCTTGTTTCTTTAATAAAACTTTCTTAGTTCTAGTACTCCAGACTTCAACTGAGTAATCCATTTCTGCTGGTTTGGCAACCCAGTTACAGGGTACGTAACAAAGCCAACAGTGCTTTAACATGAAAAAGTATACATTTCAATTTTACTCTAAGGTACTGACTGCAAACCTTATGGAAACATCTTAATATAACTTCCCACATGATCCTAAGATGTTTGACACCTGTTATATCACTCAGGTATTCAAGACAAAAAAGTTGATTTCTCAGTGCATAGAGTACTTTGGCATTGAATGAAGTATACATTTCAATTTTACTCAAAGGTACTGACTGCAAACCTTATAGAAACATATTAATATAAATCCCCACATGATCCTGAGATGTTTGACAGCTGTTATATCACTTAGGTATTCAAGACAAAAAAGTTGATTTCTCAGAGCATACTGTTGTTTAGCAATGATTGAAGTATACATTTCAATGTTACTCAATGGTACTGACTGCAAACCTTTTGGAAACATCTAAATATAACTTCCCGCATGCTCCTGAGATGTTTGACACCTGTTATATCATTTAGGTATTCAAGACAAAAAAGTTGATTTTTCAGAGCCGACAGTGCTTTAACATGAAAAAGTATACATTTCAATTTTACTCAAAGGTACTGACTGCAAACCTTATAGAAATATCTTAATATAACTCCCCACATGATCCTGAGATGTTTGACAGCTGTTATATCACTCAGGTATTCAAGACAAAAAAGTTGATTTCTCAGTGAATGCAGAGCTTTGGCACTAAAAGTATAGACTTTCATTTTACTCTAAACTACTGAATGAAAATCTTATGGAAACATCTTAATATAACTCCCCACATGATGCTGAGAGGTTTGACACCTGTTATATCACTTAGGTATTCAAGACAAAAAAGTTGATTTCTCAGTGCACAGAGTACTTTGGCTTTAAATGAAGTATACATTTCAATTTTACACAAAGGTACTGACAGCAAACCTAAAAGAAACATCTTAATATAACTCCCCACATGATCCTGAGATGTTTGACACCTGTCACATCACTCAGGTATTCAAGATAAAAAAGTTAATTTCTCAGTGCATAGAGTACTTTGGCATTGAATGAAGTATACATTTCAATTTTACTCAAAGGTACTGACTGCAAACCTTATGGAAACTTCTCAATATAACTCCCCACAGGATCTTGAGATATTTCAAACCCTTTACATCACTCAGCTATTCAAGAAAAAAAAGTTGATTTCTCAGTGAATGCAGTGCTTTGGCACTAAAAGTATATACTTCAATATTACTCTAAACTACTGAATGAAAACCTTATAGAAACATCTTAATATAACTCCCCACATGTTCCTGAGATGTTTCACACCATTTATATCACTCAGGTATTCAAAACAAAAAAGTTGATTTCTCAGAGCATACTGTTGTTTAGCAATGATTGAAGAATACATTTCAATGTTACTCAATGGTACTGACTACAAACCTTATGAAAACATATTAATATAAATCCCCACATGATCCTGAGATGTTTGACAGCTGTTATATCACTTAGGTATTCAAGACAAAAAAGTGGATTTCTCAGAGCATACTGTTGTTTAGCAATGATTGAAGAATACATTTCAATGTTACTCAAAGGTACTGACTACAAACCTTATGGAAACATCTAAATATGACTTCCCACATGATCCTGAGATGTTTGACACCTGTTATATCACTCAGGTATTCAAGACAAAAAAGTTGATTTTTCAGAGCCTACAGTGCTTTAACATGAAATAGTATACATTTCAATTTTACTCAAAGGTACTGACCGCAAACCTTACTGAAACATATTAATGTAACTTCCCACATGATTCTGAGATGTTTGATACCTGTTTCATCCACTGCAGTATAAGACAAAAAAGTTCATTTCTCAGTGCATAGAGTACTTTGACATTACAATGAAGTATACATTTCAATTTTACTCAAAAGTACTGATTGCAGACTTAATAGAAACATATTAATATAACTTCCCACATGATTCTGAGATGTTTGAAAGCTGTTTCATCCACTGCAGTATAAGACAAAAAGTTGATTTCTCAGAGCATACAATTGTTTGACAATACATTGAAGTATACATTTCAATTTTACTCAAAGGTACTGACTGCAAACCTAATGGAAACATCTAAATATAACTTCCCACATGATCCTGAGATGTTTGAACCTGTTATATAATTTAGGTATTCAAGACAAAGAAGTTGATTTCTCAGTGCATACAATGCTTTGACAATACAAGTAGTATACATTTCAATTTTACACCAAAGTACTAACTGCAAACCCAATGGAAACACCTTAGGTATAACTTCCCACATGATTCTGAGATGTCTGAAAGTGTTTCATCCACTGCAGTGTAAGACAAAAAAGTTGATTTCTCAGTGCATGCAATCCTTTGACAATACAAGTGGTATACATTTCAATTTTACACCAAAGTACTTGCAGCAAACCTAATGGAAACACCTTAGTATAACTTCCCACATGATTCTGAGATGTCTGAAAGTGGTTTCATGCCACTGCAGTGTAAGACAAAAAAGTTGATTTCTCAGTGCATAGAATGCTTTGACATACAAGTAGTATACATTTCAATTTTACACCAAAGTACTTACAGCAAACCTAATGGAAACACCTTAATATAACTTCCCACATGATTCTGAGATGTCTGAAAGTGTTTCATGCCACTGCAGTGTAAGACAAAAAAGTTGTTTTCTCAGTGCATACAATACTTTGACAATACAAGTAGTATACATTTCAATTTTACTCAAAATACTGACGCAAACCTAATGGATTCATCTTAACATAACTTCCCACATGATTCTGAGATGTCTGAAAGTGGTTTCATGCCACTGCAGTGTAAGACAAAAAAGTTGATTTCTCAGTGCATGCAATGCTTTGACAATACAAGTATATACATTTCAATTTTACACTAAAGTACTTATGCAAACCTAATGGAAACACCTTAGGTTAACTTCCCACATGATTCTGAGATGTCTGAAAGTGTTTCATGCCACTGCAGTGTAAGACAAAAAAGTTGATTTCTCAGTGCATACAATGCTTTGACAATACAAGTGAAGTATACATTTCAATTTTACACCAAAGTACTTACTCAAACCTAATGGAAACACCTTAGGTTAACTTCCCACATGATTCTGAGATGTCTGAAAGTGGTTTCATGCCACTGCAGTGTAAGACAAAAAAGTTGATTTCTCAGTGCATACAAACCTTTGACAATACAAGTGGTATACATTTCAATTTTACACCAAAGTACTTACAGCAAACCTAATGGAAACACCTTAATATAACTTCCCACATGATTCTGAGATGTCTGAAAGTGTTTCATGCCACTGCAGTGTAAGACAAAAAAGTTGATTTCTCAGTGCATACAATGCTTTGACAATACAAGTAGTATACATTTCAATTTTACACCAAAGTACTTGCAGCAAACCTAATGGAAACACCTTAGTGTAACTTCCCACATGATTCTGAGATGTCTGAAAGTGGTTTCATGCCACTGCAGTGTAAGACAAAAAAGTTGATTTCTCAGTGCATACAATGCTTTGACAATACAAGTAGTATACATTTCAATTTTACACCAAAGTACTCACTGCAAACTAATGGAAACACCTTAGGATAACTTCCCACATGATTCTGAGATGTCTGAAAGTGGTTTCATGCCACTGCAGTGTAAGACAAAAAAGTTGATTTCTCAGTGCATACAATGCTTTGACAATACAATTAGTATACATTTCAATTTTACACCAAAGTACTTACTGCAAACCTAATGGAAACACCTTAGGATAACTTCCCACATGATTCTGAGATGTCTGAAAGTGGTTTCATGCCACTGCAGTGTAAGACAAAAAAGTTGATTTCTCAGTGCATACAATGCTTTGACAATACAAGTGGTATACATTTCAATTTTACACCAAAGTACTTGCAGCAAACCTAATGGAAACACCTTAGGATAACTTCCCACATGATTCTGAGATGTCTGAAAGTGTTTCATGCCACTGCAGTGTAAGACAAAAAAGTTGATTTCTCAGTGCATGCAATGCTTTGACAATACAAGTAGTATACATTTCAATTTTACACCAAAGTACTTGCAGAAAACCTAATGGAAACACCTTAGGATAACTTCCCACATGATTCTGAGATGTCTGAAAGTGGTTTCATGCCACTGCAGTGTAAGACAAAAAAGTTGATTTCTCAGTGCATACAATGCTTTGACAATACAAATAGTATACATTTCAATTTTACACCAAAGTACTTACAGCAAACCTAATGGAAACACCTTAGATTCACTTCCCACATGATTCTGAGATGTCTGAAAGTGGTTTCATGCCACTGCAGTGTAAGACAAAAAAGTTGTTTTCTCAGTGCATACAATGCTTTGACAATACAAGTAGTATACATTTCAATTTTACACCAAAGTACTTACTGCAAACCTAATGGAAACACCTTAGTATAACTTCCCACATGATTCTGAGATGTCTGAAAGTGGTTTCATGCCACTGCAGTGTAAGACAAAAAAGTTGTTTTCTCAGTGCATACAATGCTTTGACAATACAAGTAGTATACATTTCAATTTTACACCAAAGTACTTACAGCAAACCTAATGGAAACACCTTAGGTTAACTTCCCACATGATTCTGAGATGTCTGAAAGATGTTTCATGCCTGTGCAGTGTAAGACAAAAAAGTTGTTTTCTCAGTGCATACAATGCTTTGACAATACAAGTAGTATACATTTCAATTTTACACCAAAGTACTTACTGCAAACCTAATGGAAACACCTTAGGTTAACTTCCCACATGATTCTGAGATGTCTGAAAGTTGTTTCATGCCACTGCAGTGTAAGACAAAAAAGTTGATTTCTCAGTGCATACAATGCTTTGACAATACAAGTAGTATACATTTCAATTTTACACCAAAGTACTTACTGCAAACCTAATGGAAACACCTTAGGTTAACTTCCCACATGATTCTGAGATGTCTGAAAGTTGTTTCATGCCACTGCAGTGTAAGACAAAAAAGTTGTTTTCTCAGTGCATACAATGCTTTGACAATACAAGTAGTATACATTTCAATTTTACACCAAAGTACTTACAGCAAACCTAATGGAAACACCTTAGGTTAACTTCCCACATGATTCTGAGATGTCTGAAAGTTGTTTCATGCCACTGCAGTGTAAGACAAAAAAGTTGATTTCTCAGTGCATACAATGCTTTGACAATACAAGTAGTATACATTTCAATTTTACACCAAAGTACTTACAGCAAACCTAATGGAAACACCTTAGGTTAACTTCCCACATGATTCTGAGATGTCTGAAAGTTGTTTCATGCCACTGCAGTGTAAGACAAAAAAGTTGTTTTCTCAGTGCATACAATGCTTTGACAATACAAGTGGTATACATTTCAATTTTACACCAAAGTACTTACAGCAAACTTAATGGAAACACCTTAGGTTAACTTCCCACATGATTCTGAGATGTCTGAAAGTGGTTTCATGCCACTGCAGTGTAAGACAAAAAAGTTGTTTTCTCAGTGCATACAATGCTTTGACAGTACAAGTAGTATACATTTCAATTTTACACCAAAGTACTTACTGCAAACCTAATGGAAACACCTTAGGTTAACTTCCCACATGATTCTGAGATGTCTGAAAGTGGTTTCATGCCACTGCAGTGTAAGACAAAAAAGTTGTTTTCTCAGTGCATACAATGCTTTGACAATACAAGTGGTATACATTTCAATTTTACACCAAAGTACTTACTGCAAACCTAATGGAAACACCTTAGGTTAACTTCCCACATGATTCTGAGATGTCTGAAAGTTGTTTCATGCCACTGCAGTGTAAGACAAAAAAGTTGTTTTCTCAGTGCATACAATGCTTTGACAATACAAGTAGTATACATTTCAATTTTACACCAAAGTACTTACAGCAAACCTAATGGAAACACCTTAGGATAACTTCCCACATGATTCTGAGATGTCTGAAAGTTGTTTCATGCCACTGCAGTGTAAGACAAAAAAGTTGTTTTCTCAGTGCATACAATGCTTTGACAATACAAGTAGTATACATTTCAATTTTACACCAAAGTACTTACAGCAAACCTAATGGAAACACCTTAGGTTAACTTCCCACATGATTCTGAGATGTCTGAAAGTTGTTTCATGCCACTGCAGTGTAAGACAAAAAAGTTGTTTTCTCAGTGCATACAATGCTTTGACAATACAAGTAGTATACATTTCAATTTTACACCAAAGTACTTACTGCAAACCTAATGGAAACACCTTAGGTTAACTTCCCACATGATTCTGAGATGTCTGAAAGTTGTTTCATGCCACTGCAGTGTAAGACAAAAAAGTTGATTTCTCAGTGCATACAATGCTTTGACAATACAAGTGGTATACATTTCAATTTTACACCAAAGTACTTACAGCAAACCTAATGGAAACACCTTAGGTTAACTTCCCACATGATTCTGAGATGTCTGAAAGTTGTTTCATGCCACTGCAGTGTAAGACAAAAAAGTTGTTTTCTCAGTGCATACAATGCTTTGACAATACAAGTAGTATACATTTCAATTTTACACCAAAGTACTTACTGCAAACCTAATGGAAACACCTTAGGTTAACTTCCCACATGATTCTGAGATGTCTGAAAGTTGTTTCATGCCACTGCAGTGTAAGACAAAAAAGTTGTTTTCTCAGTGCATACAATGCTTTGACAATACAAGTAGTATACATTTCAATTTTACACCAAAGTACTTACAGCAAACCTAATGGAAACACCTTAGGTTAACTTCCCACATGATTCTGAGATGTCTGAAAGTTGTTTCATGCCACTGCAGTGTAAGACAAAAAAGTTGATTTCTCAGTGCATACAATGCTTTGACAATACAAGTAGTATACATTTCAATTTTACACCAAAGTACTTACTGCAAACCTAATGGAAACACCTTAGGTTAACTTCCCACATGATTCTGAGATGTCTGAAAGTTGTTTCATGCCACTGCAGTGTAAGACAAAAAAGTTGATTTCTCAGTGCATACAATGCTTTGACAATACAAGTAGTATACATTTCAATTTTACACCAAAGTACTTACAGCAAACCTAATGGAAACACCTTAGGTTAACTTCCCACATGATTCTGAGATGTCTGAAAGTGGTTTCATGCCACTGCAGTGTAAGACAAAAAAGTTGTTTTCTCAGTGCATACAATGCTTTGACAATACAAGTAGTATACATTTCAATTTTACACCAAAGTACTTACAGCAAACCTAATGGAAACACCTTAGGTTAACTTCCCACATGATTCTGAGATGTCTGAAAGTTGTTTCATGCCACTGCAGTGTAAGACAAAAAAGTTGATTTCTCAGTGCATACAATGCTTTGACAATACAAGTAGTATACATTTCAATTTTACACCAAAGTACTTACAGCAAACCTAATGGAAACACCTTAGGTTAACTTCCCACATGATTCTGAGATGTCTGAAAGTTGTTTCATGCCACTGCAGTGTAAGACAAAAAAGTTGATTTCTCAGTGCATACAATGCTTTGACAATACAAGTAGTATACATTTCAATTTTACACCAAAGTACTTACAGCAAACCTAATGGAAACACCTTAGGTTAACTTCCCACATGATTCTGAGATGTCTGAAAGTTGTTTCATGCCACTGCAGTGTAAGACAAAAAAGTTGTTTTCTCAGTGCATACAATGCTTTGACAATACAAGTAGTATACATTTCAATTTTACACCAAAGTACTTACTGCAAACCTAATGGAAACACCTTAGGTTAACTTCCCACATGATTCTGAGATGTCTGAAAGTTGTTTCATGCCACTGCAGTGTAAGACAAAAAAGTTGATTTCTCAGTGCATACAATGCTTTGACAATACAAGTAGTATACATTTCAATTTTACACCAAAGTACTTACAGCAAACCTAATGGAAACACCTTAGGTTAACTTCCCACATGATTCTGAGATGTCTGAAAGTTGTTTCATGCCTGTGCAGTGTAAGACAAAAAAGTTGTTTTCTCAGTGCATACAATGCTTTGACAATACAAGTAGTATACATTTCAATTTTACACCAAAGTACTTACTGCAAACCTAATGGAAACACCTTAGGTTAACTTCCCACATGATTCTGAGATGTCTGAAAGTTGTTTCATGCCACTGCAGTGTAAGACAAAAAAGTTGTTTTCTCAGTGCATACAATGCTTTGACAATACAAGTAGTATACATTTCAATTTTACACCAAAGTACTTACAGCAAACCTAATGGAAACACCTTAGGTTAACTTCCCACATGATTCTGAGATGTCTGAAAGTGGTTTCATGCCACTGCAGTGTAAGACAAAAAAGTTGTTTTCTCAGTGCATACAATGCTTTGACAATACAAGTAGTATACATTTCAATTTTACACCAAAGTACTTACTGCAAACCTAATGGAAACACCTTAGGTTAACTTCCCACATGATTCTGAGATGTCTGAAAGTTGTTTCATGCCACTGCAGTGTAAGACAAAAAAGTTGTTTTCTCAGTGCATACAATGCTTTGACAATACAAGTAGTATACATTTCAATTTTACACCAAAGTACTTACAGCAAACCTAATGGAAACACCTTAGGTTAACTTCCCACATGATTCTGAGATGTCTGAAAGTTGTTTCATGGCAGTGCAGTGTAAGACAAAAAAGTTGTTTTCTCAGTGCATACAATGCTTTGACACTACAAGTAGTATACATTTCAATTTTACACCAAACTACTTACTGCAAACCTAATGGAAACACCTTAGGTTAAAATCCCACATGATTCTGAGATGTCTGAAAGTTGTTTCATGCCACTGCAGTGTAAGTCAAAAAAGTTGTTTTCTCAGAGCTTACATTGCTTTGACAATAGAAGTAGTATACATTTCAATTTTACACCAAAGTACTTACTGCAAACCTAATGGAAACACCTTAGGTTAACTTCCCACATGATTCTGAGATGTCTGAAAGTTGTTTCATGTCACTGCAGTGCAAGACAAAAAAGTTGTTTTCTCAGAGCATACAATGCTTTGACAATACAAGTAGTATACATTTCAATTTTACACCAAAGTATTTACAGCAAACCTAATGGAAACACCTCAGGTTAACTTCCCACATGATTCTGAGATGTCTGAAAGTTGTTTCATGCCACTGCAGTGTAAGACAAAAAAGTTGTTTTCTCAGTGCATTCAATGCTTTGACAATACAACTAGTATACATATCAATTTTACACCAAAGAACTTACAGCAAACCTAATGGAAACACCTTAGGTTAACTTCCCACATGATTCTGAGATGTCTGAAAGTTGTTTCATGCCACTGCAGTGTAAGACAAAAAAGTTGATTTCTCAGTGCACACAATGCTTTGACAATACAAGTAGTATACATTTCAATTTTACACCAAAGTACTTACTGCAAACCTAATGGAAACACCTTAGGTTAACTTCCCACATGATTCTGAGATGTCTGAAAGTTGTTTCATGCCACTGCAGTGTAAGACAAAAAAGTTGATTTCTCAGTGCATACAATGCTTTGACAATACAAGTAGTATACATTTCAATTTTACACCAAAGTACTTACAGCAAACCTAATGGAAACACCTTAGGTTAAAATCCCACATGATTCTGAGATGTCTGAAAGTTGTTTCATGCCACTGCAGTGTAAGACAAAAAAGTTGTTTTCTCAGAGCATACAATGCTTTGACAATACAAGTCGTATACATTTCAATTTTACACCAAAGTACTTACAGCAAACCTAATGGAAACACCTTAGGTTAACTTCCCACATGATTCTGAGATGTCTGAAAGTTGTTTCATGCCACTGCAGTGTAAGACAAAAAAGTTGTTTTCTCAGTGCATACAATGCTTTGACAATACAAGTAGTATACATTTCAATTTTACACCAAAGTACTTACAGCAAACCTAATGGAAACACCTTAGGTTAACTTCCCACATGATTCTGAGATGTCTGAAAGTTGTTTCATGCCACTGCAGTGTAAGACAAAAAAGTTGATTTCTCAGTGCATACAATGCTTTGACAATACAAGTAGTATACATTTCAATTTTACACCAAAGTACTTACAGCAAACCTAATGGAAACACCTTAGGTTAACTTCCCACATGATTCTGAGATGTCTGAAAGTTGTTTCATGCCACTGCAGTGTAAGACAAAAAAGTTGTTTTCTCAGTGCATACAATGCTTTGACAATACAAGTAGTATACATTTCAATTTTACACCAAAGTACTTACTGCAAACCTAATGGAAACACCTTAGGTTAACTTCCCACATGATTCTGAGATGTCTGAAAGTTGTTTCATGCCACTGCAGTGTAAGACAAAAAAGTTGTTTTCTCAGTGCATACAATGCTTTGACAATACAAGTGGTATACATTTCAATTTTACACCAAAGTACTTACAGCAAACCTAATGGAAACACCTTAGGTTAACTTCCCACATGATTCTGAGATGTCTGAAAGTTGTTTCATGCCTGTGCAGTGTAAGACAAAAAAGTTGTTTTCTCAGTGCATACAATGCTTTGACAGTACAAGTAGTATACATTTCAATTTTACACCAAAGTACTTGCAGCAAACCTAATAGAAACACCTTAGGTTAACTTCCCACATGATTCTGAGATGTCTGAAAGTTGTTTCATGCCACTGCAGTGTAAGACAAAAAAGTTGTTTTCTCAGTGCATACAATGCTTTGACAATACAAGTAGTATACATTTCAATTTTACACCAAAGTACTTACAGCAAACCTAATGGAAACACCTTAGGTTAACTTCCCACATGATTCTGAGATGTCTGAAAGTGGTTTCATGCCACTGCAGTGTAAGACAAAAAAGTTGTTTTCTCAGTGCATACAATGCTTTGACAATACAAGTAGTATACATTTCAATTTTACACCAAAGTACTTACTGCAAACCTAATGGAAACACCTTAGGTTAACTTCCCACATGATTCTGAGATGTCTGAAAGTTGTTTCATGCCACTGCAGTGTAAGACAAAAAAGTTGTTTTCTCAGTGCATACAATGCTTTGACAATACAAGTAGTATACATTTCAATTTTACACCAAAGTACTTACAGCAAACCTAATGGAAACACCTTAGGTTAACTTCCCACATGATTCTGAGATGTCTGAAAGTTGTTTCATGTCACTGCAGTGTAAGACAAAAAAGTTGTTTTCTCAGTGCATACAATGCTTTGACAATACAAGTAGTATACATTTCAATTTTACACCAAAGTACTGACTGCAAACCTAATGTAAACACCTTAGGTTAACTTCCCACATGATTCTGAGATGTCTGAAAGTTGTTTCATGTCACTGCAGTGTAAGACAAAAAAGTTGATTTCTCAGTGCATACAATGCTTTGACAATACAAGTGGTATACATTTCAATTTTACACCAAAGTACTTACAGCAAACCTAATGGAAACACCTTAGGTTAACTTCCCACATGATTCTGAGATGTCTGAAAGTTGTTTCATGTCACTGCAGTGTAAGACAAACAAGTTGTTTTCTCAGTGCATACAATGCTTTGACAATACAAGTAGTATACATTTCAATTTTACACCAAAGTACTTGCAGCAAACCTAATGGACACACCTTAGGTTAACTTCCCACATGATTCTGAGATGTCTGAAAGTTGTTTCATGCCACTGCAGTGTAAGACAAAAAAGTTGTTTTCTCAGTGCATACAATGCTTTGACAATACAAGTAGTATACATTTCAAGTTTACACCAAAGTACTTACAGCAAACCTAATGGAAACACCTTAGGTTAACTTCCCACATGATTCTGAGATGTCTGAAAGTTGTTTCATGCCACTGCAGTGTAAGACAAAAAAGTTGTTTTCTCAGTGCATACAATGCTTTGACAATACAAGTAGTATACATTTCAATTTTACACCAAAGTACTTACAGCAAAGCTAATGGAAACACCTTAGGTTAACTTCCCACATGATTCTGAGATGTCTGAAAGTTGTTTCATGTCACTGCAGTGTAAGACAAAAAAGTTGATTTCTCAGTGCATACAATGCTTTGACAATACAAGTAGTATACATTTCAATTTTACACCAAAGTACTTACAGCAAACCTAATGGAAACACCTTAGGTTAACTTCCCACATGATTCTGAGATGTCTGAAAGTGGTTTCATGCCACTGCAGTGTAAGACAAAAAAGTTGTTTTCTCAGTGCATACAATGCTTTGACAATACAAGTAGTATACATTTCAATTTTACACCAAAGTACTTACAGCAAACCTAATGGAAACACCTTAGGTTAACTTCCCACATGATTCTGAGATGTCTGAAAGTGGTTTCATGCCACTGCAGTGTAAGACAAAAAAGTTGTTTTCTCAGTGCATACAATGCTTTGACAATACAAGTGGTATACATTTCAATTTTACACCAAAGTACTTACAGCAAACCTAATGGAAACACCGTAGGTTAACTTCCCACATGATTCTGAGATGTCTGAAAGTTGTTTCATGCCATTGTAGTGTAAGACAAAAAAGTTGTTTTCTCAGTGCATACAATGCTTTGACAATACAAGTAGTATACATTTCAATTTTACACCAAAGTACTTACAGCAAACCTAATGGAAACACCTTAGGTTAACTTCCCACATGATTCTGAGATGTCTGAAAGTTGTTTCATGTCACTGCAGTGTAAGACAAAAAAGTTGATTTCTCAGTGCATACAATGCTTTGACAATACAAGTAGTATACATTTCAATTTTACACCAAAGTACTTACAGCAAACCTAATGGAAACACCTTAGGTTAACTTCCCACATGATTCTGAGATGTCTGAAAGTTGTTTCATGCCATTGTAGTGTAAGACAAAAAAGTTGTTTTCTCAGTGCATACAATGCTTTGACAATACAAGTAGTATACATTTCAATTTTACACCAAAGTACTTACTGCAAACCTAATGGAAACACCTTAGGTTAACTTCCCACATGATTCTGAGATGTCTGAAAGTTGTTTCATGCCACTGCAGTGTAAGACAAAAAAGTTGTTTTCTCAGTGCATACAATGCTTTGACAATACAAGTAGTATACATTTCAATTTTACACCAAAGTACTTACAGCAAACCTAATGGAAACACCTTAGGTTAACTTCCCACATGATTCTGAGATGTCTGAAAGTTGTTTCATGCCTGTGCAGTGTAAGACAAAAAAGTTGTTTTCTCAGTGCATACAATGCTTTGACAATACAAGTAGTATACATTTCAATTTTACACCAAAGTACTTACAGCAAACCTAATGGAAACACCTTAGGTTAACTTCCCACATGATTCTGAGATGTCTGAAAGTTGTTTCATGCCACTGCAGTGTAAGACAAAAAAGTTGTTTTCTCAGTGCATACAATGCTTTGACAATACAAGTAGTATACATTTCAATTTTACACCAAAGTACTTACAGCAAACCTAATGGAAACACCTTAGGTTAACTTCCCACATGATTCTGAGATGTCTGAAAGTGGTTTCATGCCACTGCAGTGTAAGACAAAAAAGTTGTTTTCTCAGTGCATACAATGCTTTGACAATACAAGTAGCATACATTTCAATTTTACACCAAAGTACTTACAGCAAACCTAATGGAAACACCTTAGGTTAACTTCCCACATGATTCTGAGATGTCTGAAAGTTGTTTCATGCCATTGTAGTGTAAGACAAAAAAGTTGTTTTCTCAGTGCATACAATGCTTTGACAATACAAGTAGTATACATTTCAATTTTACACCAAAGTACTTACAGCAAACCTAATGGAAACACCTTAGGTTAACTTCCCACATGATTCTGAGATGTCTGAAAGTTGTTTCATGCCACTGCAGTGTAAGACAAAAAAGTTGTTTTCTCAGTGCATACAATGCTTTGACAATACAAGTAGTATACATTTCAATTTTACACCAAAGTACTTACTGCAAACCTAATGGAAACACCTTAGGTTAACTTCCCACATGATTCTGAGATGTCTGAAAGTTGTTTCATGTCACTGCAGTGTAAGACAAAAAAGTTGATTTCTCAGTGCATACAATGCTTTGACAATACAAGTAGTATACATTTCAATTCTACACCAAAGTACTTACTGCAAACCTAATGGAAACACCTTAGGTTAACTTCCCACATGATTCTGAGATGTCTGAAAGTTGTTTCATGCCACTGCAGTGTAAGACAAAAAAGTTGTTTTCTCAGTGCATACAATGCTTTGACAATACAAGTAGTATACATTTCAATTTTACACCAAAGTACTTATAGCAAACCTAATGGAAACACCTTAGGTTAACTTCCCACATGATTCTGAGATGTCTGAAAGTGGTTTCATGCCACTGCAGTGTAAGACAAAAAAGTTGTTTTCTCAGTGCATACAATGCTTTGACAATACAAGTAGTATACATTTCAATTTTACACCAAAGTACTTACAGCAAACCTAATGGAAACACCTTAGGTTAACTTCCCACATGATTCTGAGATGTCTGAAAGTGGTTTCATGCCACTGCAGTGTAAGACAAAAAAGTTGTTTTCTCAGTGCATACAATGCTTTGACAATACAAGTGGTATACATTTCAATTTTACACCAAAGTACTTACGCAAAACCTAATGGAAACACCTTAGGTTAACTTCCCACATGATTCTGAGATGTCTGAAAGTGGTTTCATGCCACTGCAGTGTAAGACAAAAAAGTTGTTTTCTCAGTGCATACAATGCTTTGACAAATACAAGTAGTATACATTTCAATTTTACACCAAAGTACTTACAGCAAACCTAATGGAAACACCTTAGGTTAACTTCCCACATGATTCTGAGATGTCTGAAAGTGGTTTCATGCCACTGCAGTGTAAGACAAAAAAGTTGTTTTCTCAGTGCATACAATGCTTTGACAATACAAGTAGTATACATTTCAATTTTACACCAAAGTACTTACAGCAAACCTAATGGAAACACCTTAGGTTAACTTCCCACATGATTCTGAGATGTCTGAAAGTGGTTTCATGCCACTGCAGTGTAAGACAAAAAAGTTGTTTTCTCAGTGCATACAATGCTTTGACAATACAAGTA
This sequence comes from Mobula hypostoma, assembly GCF_963921235.1. NCBI lineage: Eukaryota > Metazoa > Chordata > Chondrichthyes > Myliobatiformes > Myliobatidae > Mobula > Mobula hypostoma. Next base: position 10,669,741 of record NC_086110.1, on the reverse strand, counting down.
GTATACATTTCAATTTTACACCAAAGTACTTACAGCAAACCTAATGGAAACACCTTAGGTTAACTTCCCACATGATTCTGAGATGTCTGAAAGTGGTTTCATGCCACTGCAGTGTAAGACAAAAAAGTTGTTTTCTCAGTGCATACAATGCTTTGACAATACAAGTAGTATACATTTCAATTTTACACCAAAGTACTTACAGCAAACCTAATGGAAACACCTTAGGTTAACTTCCCACATGATTCTGAGATGTCTGAAAGTGGTTTCATGCCACTGCAGTGTAAGACAAAAAAGTTGTTTTCTCAGTGCATACAATGCTTTGACAATACAAGTAGTATACATTTCAATTTTACACCAAAGTACTTACTGCAAACCTAATGGAATCACCTTAGGTTAACTTCCCACATGATTCTGAGATGTCTGAAAGTTGTTTCATGCCACTGCAGTGTAAGACAAAAAAGTTGATTTCTCAGTGCATACAATGCTTTGACAATACAAGTAGTATACATTTCAATTTTACACCGAAGTACTTACAGCAAACCTAATGGAAACACCTTAGGTTAACTTCCCACATGATTCTGAGATGTCTGAAAGTGGTTTCATGCCACTGCAGTGTAAGACAAAAAAGTTGTTTTCTCAGTGCATACAATGCTTTGACAATACAAGTAGTATACATTTCAATTTTACACCAAAGTACTTACAGCAAACCTAATGGAAACACCTTAGGTTAACTTCCCACATGATTCTGAGATGTCTGAAAGTGGTTTCATGCCACTGCAGTGTAAGACAAAAAAGTTGTTTTCTCAGTGCATACAATGCTTTGACAATACAAGTAGTATACATTTCAATTTTACACCAAAGTACTTACAGCAAACCTAATGGAAACACCTTAGGTTAACTTCCCACATGATTCTGAGATGTCTGAAAGTGGTTTCATGCCACTGCAGTGTAAGACAAAAAAGTTGTTTTCTCAGTGCATACAATGCTTTGACAATACAAGTAGTATACATTTCAATTTTACACCAAAGTACTTACAGCAAACCTAATGGAAACACCTTAGGTTAACTTCCCACATGATTCTGAGATGTCTGAAAGTGGTTTCATGCCACTGCAGTGTAAGACAAAAAAGTTGTTTTCTCAGTGCATACAATGCTTTGACAATACAAGTAGTATACATTTCAATTTTACACCAAAGTACTTACAGCAAACCTAATGGAAACACCTTAGGTTAACTTCCCACATGATTCTGAGATGTCTGAAAGTGGTTTCATGCCACTGCAGTGTAAGACAAAAAAGTTGTTTTCTCAGTGCATACAATGCTTTGACAATACAAGTAGTATACATTTCAATTTTACACCAAAGTACTTACAGCAAACCTAATGGAAACACCTTAGGTTAACTTCCCACATGATTCTGAGATGTCTGAAAGTGGTTTCATGCCACTGCAGTGTAAGACAAAAAAGTTGTTTTCTCAGTGCATACAATGCTTTGACAATACAAGTAGTATACATTTCAATTTTACACCAAAGTACTTGCAGCAAACCTAATGGACACACCTTAGGTTAACTTCCCACATGATTCTGAGATGTCTGAAAGTTGTTTCATGCCACTGCAGTGTAAGACAAAAAAGTTGTTTTCTCAGTGCATACAATGCTTTGACAATACAAGTAGTATACATTTCAATTTTACACCAAAGTACTTACAGCAAACCTAATGGAAACACCTTAGGTTAACTTCCCACATGATTGTGAGATGTCTGAAACTTGTTTCATGCCATTGTAGTGTAAGACAAAAAAGTTGTTTTCTCAGTGCATACAATGCTTTGACAATACAAGTAGTATACATTTCAATTTTACACCAAAGTACTTACAGCAAACCTAATGGAATCACCTTAGGTTAACTTCCCACATGATTCTGAGATGTCTGAAAGTGGTTTCATGCCACTGCAGTGTAAGACAAAAAAGTTGTTTTCTCAGTGCATACAATGCTTTGACAATACAAGTAGTATACATTTCAATTTTACACCAAAGTACTTACAGCAAACCTAATGGAAACACCTTAGGTTAACTTCCCACATGATTCTGAGATGTCTGAAAGTGGTTTCATGCCACTGCAGTGTAAGACAAAAAAGTTGTTTTCTCAGTGCATACAATGCTTTGACAATACAAGTAGTATACATTTCAATTTTACACCAAAGTACTTGCAGCAAACCTAATGGAAACACCTTAGGTTAACTTCCCACATGATTCTGAGATGTCTGAAAGTTGTTTCATGCCACTGCAGTGTAAGACAAAAAAGTTGTTTTCTCAGTGCATACAATGCTTTGACAATACAAGTAGTATACATTTCAATTTTACACCAAAGTACTTACAGCAAACCTAATGGAAACACCTTAGGTTAACTTCCCACATGATTCTGAGATGTCTGAAAGTTGTTTCATGCCACTGCAGTGTAAGACAAAAAAGTTGTTTTCTCAGTGCATACAATGCTTTGACAATACAAGTAGTATACATTTCAATTTTACCCCAAAGTACTTACAGCAAACTTAATGGAAACACCTTAGGTTAACTTCCCACATGATTCTGAGATGTCTGAAAGTTGTTTCATGCCACTGCAGTGTAAGATAAAAAAGTTGTTTTCTCAGTGCATACAATGCTTTGACAATACAAGTGGTATACATTTCAATTTTACACCAAAGTACTTACAGCAAACCTAATGGAAACACCTTAGGTTAACTTCCCACATGATTCTGAGATGTCCTAAAGTTGTTTCATGTCACTGCAGTGTAAGATAAAAAAGTTGTTTTCTCAGTGCATACAATGCTTTGACAATACAAGTAGTATACATTTCAATTTTACCCCAAAGTATTTTCAGCAAACCTAATGGAAACACCTTAGGTTAACTTCCCACATGATTCTGAGATGTCTGAAAGTTGTTTCATGCCACTGCAGTCTAAGACAAAAAAGTTGATTTCTCAGTGCATACAATGCTTTGACAATACAAGTAGTATACATTTCAATTTTACACCAAAGTACTTACAGCAAACCTAATGGAAACACCTTAGGTTAACTTCCCACATGATTCTGAGATGTCTGAAAGTGGTTTCATGCCACTGCAGTGTAAGACAAAAAAGTTGTTTTCTCAGTGCATACAATGCTTTGACAATACAAGTGGTATACATTTCAATTTTACACCAAAGTACTTACAGCAAACCTAATGGAAACACCTTAGGTTAACTTCCCACATGATTCTGAGATGTCTGAAAGTGGTTTCATGCCACTGCAGTGTAAGACAAAAAAGTTGTTTTCTCAGTGCATACAATGCTTTGACAATACAAGTAGTATACATTTCAATTTTACACCAAAGTACTTACTGCAAACCTAATGGAAACACCTTAGGTTAACTTCCCACATGATTCTGAGATGTCTGAAAGTTGTTTCATGCCACTGCAGTGTAAGACAAAAAAGTTGATTTCTCAGTGCATACAATGCTTTGACAATACATGTAGTATACATTTCAATTTTACACCAAAGTACTTACAGCAAACCTAATGGAAACACCTTAGGTTAACTTCCCACATGATTCTGAGATGTCTGAAAGTGGTTTCATGCCACTGCAGTGTAAGACAAAAAAGTTGTTTTCTCAGTGCATACAATGCTTTGACAATACAAGTAGTATACATTTCAATTTTACACCAAAGTACTTACAGCAAACCTAATGGAAACACCTTAGGTTAACTTCCCACATGATTCTGAGATGTCTGAAAGTGGTTTCATGCCACTGCAGTGTAAGACAAAAAAGTTGTTTTCTCAGTGCATATGACGCTTTGACAATAGAAGCAGCATACATTTCAATTTTATACGAAAGTACTCACAGCAAAGCTAATGGAAACACCTTAGGTTAACTTCCCACATGATTCTGAGATGTCTGAAAGTTGTTTCATGCCACTGCAGTGTAAGACAAAAAAGTTGTTTTCTCAGTGCATACAATCCTTTGACAATACAAGTAGTATACATTTCAATTTTACACCAAACTACTTGCAGCAAACCTAATGGACACACCTTAGGTTAACTTCCCACATGATTCTGAGATGTTTGAAAGTTGTTTCATGTCACTGCAGTGTAAGACAAACAAGTTGTTTTCTCAGTGCATACAATGCTTTGACAATACAAGTAGTATACATTTCAATTTTACACCAAAGTACTTGCAGCAAACCTAATGGACACACCTTAGGTTAACTTCCCACATGATTCTGAGATGTCTGAAAGTTGTTTCATGTCACTGCAGTGTAAGACAAAAAAGTTGATTTCTCAGTGCATACAATGCTTTGACAATACAAGTAGTATACATTTCAATTTTACACCAAAGTACTTACAGCAAACCTAATGGAAACACCTTAGGTTAACTTCCCACATGATTCTGAGATGTCTGAAAGCTGTTTCATGCCTGTGCAGTGTAAGACAAAAAAGTTGTTTTCTCAGTGCATACACTGCTTTGACAGTACAAGTAGTATACATTTCAATTTTACACCAAAGTACTTGCAGCAAACCTAATGCACACACCTTAGGTTAACTTCCCACATGATTCTGAGATGTCTGAAAGTGGTTTCATGCCACTGCAGTGTAAGACAAAAAAGGTGTTTTCTCAGTGCATACAATGCTTTGACAATACAAGTAGTATACATTTCAATTTTACACCAAAGTACTTACAGCAAACCTAATGGAAACACCTTAGGTTAACTTCCCACATGATTCTGAGATGTCTGAAAGTTGTTTCATGCCACTGCAGTGTAAGACAAAAAAGTTGTTTTCTCAGTGCATACAATGCTTTGACAATACAAGTAGTATACATTTCAATTTTACACCAAAGTACTGACTGCAAACCTAATGGAAACACCTTAGGTTAACTTCCCACATGATTCTGAGATGTCTGAAAGTGGTTTCATGCCACTGCAGTGTAAGACAAAAAAGTTGTTTTCTCAGTGCATACAATGCTTTGACAATACAAGTGGTATACATTTCAATTTTACACCAAAGTACTTACAGCAAACCTAATGGAAACACCTTAGGTTAACTTCCCACATGATTCTGAGATGTCTGAAAGTTGTTTCATGCCACTGCAGTGTAAGACAAAAAAGTTGTTTTCTCAGTGCATTCAATGCTTTGACAATACAAGTAGTATACATTTCAATTTTACACCAAAGTACTTACAGCAAACCTAATGGAAACAGGTCAGGTTAACTTCCCACATGATTCTCAGATGTCTGAAAGTGGTTTCATGCCAGTGCAGTGTATGACAAAAAAGTTGTTTTCTCAGTGCATACAATGCTTTGACAATACAAGTAGTATACATTTCAATTTTACACCAAAGTACTTACAGCAAACCTAATGGACACACCTTAGGTTAACTTCCCACATGATTCTGAGATGTCTGAAAGTTGTTTCATGCCACTGCAGTGTAAGACAAAAAAGTTGTTTTCTCAGTGCATACAATGCTTTGACAATACAAGTAGTATACATTTCAATTTTACACCAAAGTACTTACTGCAAACCTAATGGAAACACCTTAGGTTAACTTCCCACATGATTCTGAGATGTCTGAAAGTGGTTTCATGCCACTGCAGTGTAAGACAAAAAAGTTGTTTTCTCAGTGCATACAATGCTTTGACAATACAAGTGGTATACATTTCAATTTTACACCAAAGTACTTACAGCAAACCTAATGGAAACACCTTAGGTTAACTTCCCACATGATTCTGAGATGTCTGAAAGTTGTTTCATGCCACTGCAGTGTAAGACAAAAAAGTTGTTTTCTCAGTGCATACAATGCTTTGACAATAGAAGTAGTATTCATTACAATTTTAAACCAAAGTACTTACAGCAAACCTAATGGAAACACCTTAGGTTAACTTCCCACATGATTCTGAGATGTCTGAAAGTTGTTTCATGCCACTGCAGTGTAAGACAAAAAAGTTGTTTTCTCAGTGCATACAATGCTTTGACAATACAAGTGGTATACATTTCAATTTTACACCAAAGTACTTGCAGCAAACCTAATGGAAACACCTCAGGATAACTTCCCACATGATTCTGAGATGTCTGAAAGTGGTTTCATGCCACTGCAGTGTAAGACAAAAAAGTTGTTTTCTCAGTGCATACAATGCTTTGACAATACAAGTAGTATACATTTCAATTTTACACCAAAGTACTTACTGCAAACCTAATGGAAACACCTTAGGTTAACTTCCCACATGATTCTGAGATGTCTGAAAGTTGTTTCATGCCACTGCAGTGTAACACAAAAAAGTTGATTTCTCAGTGCATACAATGCTTTGACAATACAAGTAGTATACATTTCAATTTTACACCAAAGTACTTGCAGCAAACCTAATGGACACACCTCAGGATAACTTCCCACATGATTCTGAGATGTCTGAAAGTGGTTTCATGCCACTGCAGTGTAAGACAAAAAAGTTGTTTTCTCAGTGCATACAATGCTTTGACAATACAAGTAGTATACATTTCAATTTTACACCAAAGTACTTACAGCAAACCTAATGGAAACACCTTAGGTTAACTTCCCACATGATTCTGAGATGTCTGAAAGATGTTTCATGCCACTGCAGTGTAAGACAAAAAAGTTGTTTTCTCAGTGCATACAATGCTTTGACAATACAAGTAGTATACATTTCAATTTTACACCAAAGTACTTACAGCAAACCTAATGGAAACACCTTAGGTTAACTTCCCACATGATTCTGAGATGTCTGAAAGTGGTTTCATGCCACTGCAGTGTAAGACAAAAAAGTTGTTTTCTCAGTGCATACAATGCTTTGACAATACAAGTGGTATACATTTCAATTTTACACCAAAGTACTTACAGCAAACCTAATGGAAACACCTTAGGTTAACTTCCCACATGATTCTGAGATGTCTGAAAGTTGTTTCATGCCACTGCAGTGTAAGACAAAAAAGTTGTTTTCTCAGTGCATACAATGCTTTGACAATACAAGTAGTATACATTTCAATTTTACACCAAAGTACTTACAGCAAACCTAATGGAAACACCTTAGGTTAACTTCCCACATGATTCTGAGATGTCTGAAAGTTGTTTCATGCCACTGCAGTGTAAGACAAAAAAGTTGTTTTCTCAGTGCATACAATGCTTTGACAATACAAGTAGTATACATTTCAATTTTACACCAAAGTACTTGCAGCAAACCTAATGGACACACCTTAGGTTAAGTTCCCACATGATTCTGAGATGTCTGAAAGTGGTTTCATGCAATTGCCTAGTAAGACAAAAAAGTTGTTTTCTCAGTGCGTTGAAAGATTTGACAATGCAAGTAGCATACATTTCAATTTTACACCAAAGTACTTACAGCAAACCTAATGGAAACACCTTAGGTTAACTTCCCACATGATTCTGAGATTTCTGAAAGTTGTTTCATGTCACTGCAGTGTAAGAAAAAAAAGTTGTTTTCTCAGTGCATACAATGCTTTGACAATACAAGTAGTATACATTTCAATTTTACACCAAAGTACTTGCAGCAAACCTAATGGACACACCTTAGGTTAACTTCCCACATGATTCTGAGATGTCTGAAAGTGGTTTCATGCAATTGCCTAGTAAGACAAAAAAGTTGTTTTCTCAGTGCGTTGAAAGCTTTGACAATGCAAGTAGCATACATTTCAATTTTACACCAAAGTACTTACAGCAAACCTGATGGAAACACCTTAGGTTAACTTCCCACATGATTCTGAGATGTCTGAAAGTGGTTTCATGCCACTGCAGTGTAAGACAAAAAAGTTGTTTTCTCAGTGCATACAATGCTTTGACAATACAAGTAGTATACATTTCAATTTTACAGCAAAGTACTTAGACCGCAAACCTAATGGAAACACTTAGGTTAACTTCCCACATGATTCTGAGATGTCTGAAAGTGGTTTCATGCCACTGCAGTGTAAGACAAAAAAGTTGTTTTCTCAGTGCATACAATGCTTTGACAATACAAGTAGTATACATTTCAATTTTACACCAAAGTACTTACAGCAAACCTAATGGAAACACCTTAGGTTAACTTCCCACATGATTCTGAGATGTCTGAAAGTGGTTTCATGCCACTGCAGTGTAAGACAAAAAAGTTGTTTTCTCTGCATACAAGCTTTGACAATACAAGTGGTATACATTTCAATTTTACACCAAAGTACTTGCAGCAAACCTAATGGAAACACCTTAGGATAACTTCCCACATGATTCTGAGATGTCTGAAAGTGGTTTCATGCCACTGCAGTGTAAGACAAAAAAGTTGTTTTCTCAGTGCATACAATGCTTTGACAATACAAGTAGTATACATTTCAATTTTACACCAAAGTACTTACAGCAAACCTAATGGAAACACCTTAGGTTAACTTCCCACATGATTCTGAGATGTCTGAAAGTGGTTTCATGCCACTGCAGTGTAAGACAAAAAAGTTGTTTTCTCAGTGCATACAATGCTTTGACAATACAAGTAGTATACATTTCAATTTTACACCAAAGTACTTGCAGCAAACCTAATGGAAACACCTTAGGTTAACTTCCCACATGATTCTGAGATGTCTGAAAGTGGTTTCATGCCACTGCAGTGTAAGACAAAAAAGTTGTTTTCTCAGTGCATACAATGCTTTGACAATACAACTAGTATACATTTCAATTTTACACCAAAGTACTTACAGCAAACCTAATGGAAACACCTTAGGTTAACTTCCCACATGATTCTGAGATGTCTGAAAGTTGTTTCATGCCAGTGCAGTGTAAGACAAAAAAGTTGTTTTCTCAGTGCATACAATGCTTTGACAATACAAGTAGTATACATTTCAATTTTACACCAAAGTACTTGCAGCAAACCTAATGGAAACACCTTAGGTTAACTTCCCACATGATTCTGAGATGTCTGAAAGTGGTTTCATGCCACTGCAGTGTAAGACAAAAAAGTTGTTTTCTCACTGCATACAAAACTTTGACAATACAACTAGTATACATTTCAATTTTACACCAAAGTACTTACAGCAAACCTAATGGAAAAACCTTAGATTAACTTCCCACATGATTCTGAGATGTCTGAAAGATGTTTCATGCCAGTGCAGTGTAAGACAAAAAAGTTGTTTGCTCAGTGCATACAATGCTTTGACAGTACAAGTGGTGAACATTTCAATTTTACACCAAAGTACTTGCAGCAAACCTAATGGAAACACCTCAGGTTAACTTCCCACATGATTCTGAGATGTCTGAAAGTGGTTTCATGCCACTGCAGTGTAAGACAAAAAAGTTGTTTTCTCAGTGCATACAATGCTTTGACAGTACAAGTAGTATACATTTCAATTTTACACCAAAGTACTTACTGCAAACCTAATGGAAACACCTTAGGTTAACTTCCCACATGATTCTGAGATGTCTGAAAGTTGTTTCATGCCACTGCAGTGTAAGACAAAAAAGTTGTTTTCTCAGTGCATACAATGCTTTGACAATACAAGTGGTGAACATTTCAATTTTACACCAAAGTACTTGCAGCAAACCTAATGGAAACACCTTAGGTTAACTTCCCACATGATTCTGAGATGTCTGAAAGTGGTTTCATGCCACTGCAGTGTAAGACAAAAAAGTTGTTTTCTCAGTGCATACAAACCTTTGACAATACAACTGGTATACATTTCAATTTTACACCAAAGTACTTACAGCAAACCTAATGGAAAGACCTTAGATTCACTTCCCACATGATTCTGACATGTCTGAAAGATGTTTCATTCCTGTGCAGTGTAAGACAAAAAAGTTGTTTTCTCAGTGCATACAATGCTTTGACAATACAAGTAGTATACATTTCAATTTTACACCAAAGTACTTACTGCAAACCTAATGGAAACACCTTAGGTTAACTTCCCACATGATTCTGAGATGTCTGAAAGTGGTTTCATGCCACTGCAGTGTAAGACAAAAAAGTTGTTTTCTCAGTGCATACAATGCTTTGACAATACAAGTAGTATACATTTCAATTTTACACCAAAGTACTTACAGCAAACCTAATGGAAACACCTTAGGTTAACTTCCCACATGATTCTGAGATGTCTGAAAGTTGTTTCATGCCACTGCAGTGTAAGACAAAAAAGTTGTTTTCTCAGTGCATACAATGCTTTGACAATACAAGTAGTATACATTTCAATTTTACACCAAAGTACTTGCAGCAAATCTAATGGAAACACCTTAGGTTAACTTCCCACATGATTCTGAGATGTCTGAAAGTGGTTTCATGCCACTGCAGTGTAAGACAAAAAAGTTGTTTTCTCAGTGCATACAAACCTTTGACAATACAAGTGGTATACATTTCAATTTTACACCAAAGTACTTACAGCAAACCTAATGGAAAGACCTTAGATTAACTTCCCACATGATTCTGAGATGTCTGAAAGATGTTTCATGCCAGTGCAGTGTAAGACAAAAAAGTTGTTTTCTCAGTGCATACAATGCTTTGACAATACAAGTAGTATACATTTCAATTTTACACCAAAGTACTTGCAGCAAATCTAATGGAAACACCTTAGGTTAACTTCCCACATGATTCTGAGATGTCTGAAAGTGGTTTCATGCCACTGCAGTGTAAGACAAAAAAGTTGTTTTCTCAGTGCATACAATGCTTTGACAATACAAGTAGTATACATTTCAATTTTACAACAAAGTACTTACAGCAAACCTAATGGAAACACCTTAGGTTAACTTCCCACATGATTCTGAGATGTCTGAAAGTTGTTTCATGCCACTGCAGTGTAAGACAAAAAAGTTGTTTTCTCAGTGCATACAATGCTTTGACAATACAAGTAGTATACATTTCAATTTTACACCAAAGTACTTACAGCAAACCTAATGGAAACACCTTAGTTTAACTTCCCACATGATTCTGAGATGTCTGAAAGTGGTTTCATGCCACTGCAGTGTAAGACAAAAAAGTTGTTTTCTCAGTGCATACAAACCTTTGACAATACAAGTGGTATACATTTCAATTTTACACCAAAGTACTTACAGCAAACCTAATGGAAAGACCTTAGATTCACTTCCCACATGATTCTGACATGTCTGAAAGATGTTTCATTCCTGTGCAGTGTAAGACAAAAAAGTTGTTTTCTCAGTGCATACAATGCTTTGACAATACAAGTAGTATACATTTCAATTTTACACCAAAGTACTTACTGCAAACCTAATGGAAACACCTTAGGTTAACTTCCCACATGATTCTGAGATGTCTGAAAGTGGTTTCATGCCACTGCAGTGTAAGACAAAAAAGTTGATTTCTCAGTGCATACAAACCTTTGACAATACAAGTGGTATACATTTCAATTTTACACCAAAGTACTTGCAGCAAACCTAATGGAAACACCATAGGATAACTTCCCACATGATTCTGAGATGTCTGAAAGTGGTTTCATGCCACTGCAGTGTAAGACAAAAAAGGTGATTTCTCAGTGCATACAATGCTTTGACAATACAAGTAGTGAACATTTCAATTTTACACTAAAGCACTTATTGCAAACCTAATGGAAACACCTTAGGTTAACTTCCCACATGATTCTGAGATGTCTGAAAGTTGTTTCATGCCACTGCAGTGTAACACAAAAAAGTTGATTTCTCAGTGCATACAAACCTTTGACAATACAAGTGGTATACATTTCAATTTTACACCAAAGTACTTGCAGCAAACCTAATGGAAACACCTTAGAATAACTTCCCACATGATTCTGAGATGTCTGAAAGTGGTTTCATGCCACTGCAGAGTAAGACAAAAAAGGTGTTTTCTCAGTGAATGCAAACCTTTGACAATACAAGTGGTATACATTTCAATTTTACACCAAAGTACTTACAGCAAACCTAATGGAAACACCTTAGATTCACTTCCCACATGATTCTGACATGTCTGAAAGATGTTTCATGCCTGTGCAGTGTAAGACAAAAAAGTTGTTTTCTCAGTGCATGCAATGCTTTGACAATACAAGTAGTGAACATTTCAATTTTACACCAAAGTACTTGCAGCAAACATAATAGAAACACCTTAGGATAACTTCCCACATGATTCTGAGATGTCTGAAAGTGGTTTCAAGCCACTGCAGTGTAAGACAAAAAAGTTGATTTCTCAGTGCATACAAACCTTTGACAATACAAGTGGTATACATTTCAATTTTACACCAAAGTACTTGCAGCAAACCTAATGGAAACACCTTAGGATAACTTCCCACATGATTCTGAGATGTCTGAAAGTGGTTTCATGCCACTGCAGTGTAAGACAAAAAAGTTGATTTCTCAGTGCATACAATGCTTTGACAATACAAGTAGTGAACATTTCAATTTTACACTAAAGCACTTACTGCAAACCTAATGGAAACACCTTAGGTTAACTTCCCACATGATTCTGAGATGTCTGAAAGTTGTTTCATGCCACTGCAGTGTAAGACAAAAAAGTTGATTTCTCAGTGCATACAAACCTTTGACAATACAAGTGGTATACATTTCAATTTTACACCAAAGTACTTGCAGCAAACCTAATGGAAACACCTTAGGATAACTTCCCACATGATTCTGAGATGTCTGAAAGTGGTTTCATGCCACTGCAGTGTAAGACAAAAAAGTTGATTTCTCAGTGCATACAATGCTTTGACAATACAAGTAGTGAACATTTCAATTTTACACTAAAGCACTTACTGCAAACCTAATGGAAACACCTTAGGTTAACTTCCCACATGATTCTGAGATGTCTGAAAGTGGTTTCATGCCACTGCAGTGTAAGACAAAAAAGTTGTTTTCTCAGTGCATGCAATGCTTTGACAATACAAGTGGTATACATTTCAATTTTACACCAAAGTACTTGCAGCAAACCTAATGGAAACACCTTAGGTTAACTTCCCACATGATTCTGAGATGTCTGAAAGTGGTTTCATGCCACTGCAGTGTAAGACAAAAAAGTTGTTTTCTCAGTGCATACAAACCTTTGACAATACAAGTGGTATACATTTCAATTTTACACCAAAGTACTTACAGCAAACCTAATGGAAAGACCTTAGATTCACTTCCCACATGATTCTGACATGTCTGAAAGATGTTTCATGCCTGTGCAGTGTAAGACAAAAAAGTTGTTTTCTCAGTGCATACAATGCTTTGACAATACAAGTAGTGAACATTTCAATTTTACACCAAAGTACTTACTGCAAACCTAATGGAAACACCTTAGGTTAACTTCCCACATGATTCTGAGATGTCTGAAAGTGGTTTCATGCCACTGCAGTGTAAGACAAAAAAGTTGTTTTCTCAGTGCATGCAATGCTTTGACAGTACAAGTAGTATACATTTCAATTTTACACCAAAGTACTTACAGCAAACCTAATGGAAACACCTTAGGTTAACTTCCCACATGATTCTGAGATGTCTGAAAGTTGTTTCATGCCACTGCAGTGTAAGACAAAAAAGTTGTTTTCTCAGTGCATACAATGCTTTGACAATACAAGTAGTATACATTTCAATTTTACACCAAAGTACTTGCAGCAAACCTAATGGAAACACCTTAGGTTAACTTCCCACATGATTCTGAGATGTCTGAAAGTGGTTTCATGCCACTGCAGTGTAAGACAAAAAAGTTGTTTTCTCAGTGCATACAAACCTTTGACAATACAAGTGGTATACATTTCAATTTTACACCAAAGTACTTACAGCAAACCTAATGGAAACACCTTAGGTTAACTTCCCACATGATTCTGAGATGTCTGAAAGTGGTTTCATGCCACTGCAGTGTAAGACAAAAAAGTTGTTTTCTCAGTGCATGCAATGCTTTGACAGTACAAGTAGTATACATTTCAATTTTACACCAAAGTACTTGCAGCAAACCTAATGGAAACACCTTAGGTTAACTTCCCACATGATTCTGAGATGTCTGAAAGTGGTTTCATGCCACTGCAGTGTAAGACAAAAAAGTTGTTTTCTCAGTGCATACAAACCTTTGACAATACAAGTGGTATACATTTCAATTTTACACTAAAGTACCTACAGCAAACCTAATGGAAACACCTTAGGATAACTTCCCACATGATTCTGAGATGTCTGAAAGTGGTTTCATGCAACTGCAGTGTAAGACAAAAAAGTTGTTTTCTCAGTGCATACAAAGCTTTGACAATACAAGTAGTATACATTTCAATTTTACACCAAAGTACTTACAGCAAACCTAATGGAAACACCTTAGGTTAACTTCCCACATGATTCTGAGATGTCTGAAAGTGGTTTCATGCCACTGCAGTGTAAGACAAAAAAGTTGTTTTCTCAGTGCATGCAATGCTTTGACAATACAAGTGGTATACATTTCAATTTTACACCAAAGTACTTGCAGCAAACCTAATGGAAACACCTTAGGTTAACTTCCCACATGATTCTGAGATGTCTGAAAGTGGTTTCATGCCACTGCAGTGTAAGACAAAAAAGTTGTTTTCTCAGTGCATACAATGCTTTGACAGTACAAGTAGTATACATTTCAATTTTACACCAAAGTACTTGCAGCAAACCTAATGGAAACACCTTAGGTTAACTTCCCACATGATTCTGAGATGTCTGAAAGTGGTTTCATGCCACTGCAGTGTAAGACAAAAAAGTTGTTTTCTCAGTGCATGCAATGCTTTGACAGTACAAGTAGTATACATTTCAATTTTACACCAAAGTACTTACTGCAAACCTAATGGAAACACCTTAGGTTAACTTCCCACATGATTCTGAGATGTCTGAAAGTGGTTTCATGCCACTGCAGTGTAAGACAAAAAAGTTGTTTTCTCAGTGCATACAATGCTTTGACAATACAAGTGGTATACATTTCAATTTTACACCAAAGTACTTGCAGCAAACCTAATGGAAACACCTTAGGATAACTTCCCACATGATTCTGAGATGTCTGAAAGTGGTTTCATGCCACTGCAGTGTAAGACAAAAATGTTGTTTTCTCAGTGCATGCAATGCTTTGACACTACAAGTAGTATACATTTCAATTTTACACCAAAGTACTTACAGCAAACCTAATGGAAACACCTTAGGTTAACTTCCCACA
Organism: Mobula hypostoma; assembly: GCF_963921235.1. Lineage (NCBI taxonomy): Eukaryota > Metazoa > Chordata > Chondrichthyes > Myliobatiformes > Myliobatidae > Mobula > Mobula hypostoma. Next base: position 10,654,641 of record NC_086110.1, on the reverse strand, counting down.
TGATTCTGAGATGTCTGAAAGTGGTTTCATGCCACTGCAGTGTAAGACAAAAAAGTTGTTTTCTCAGTGCATACAATGCTTTGACAATACAAGTAGTATACATTTCAATTTTACACCAAAGTACTTACAGCAAACCTAATGGAAACACCTTAGGTTAACTTCCCACATGATTCTGAGATGTCTGAAAGTGGTTTCATGCCACTGCAGTGTAAGACAAAAAAGTTGTTTTCTCAGTGCATGCAATGCTTTGACAGTACAAGTAGTATACATTTCAATTTTACACCAAAGTACTTACAGCAAACCTAATGGAAACACCTTAGGTTAACTTCCCACATGATTCTGAGATGTCTGAAAGTGGTTTCATGCCACTGCAGTGTAAGACAAAAAAGTTGTTTTCTCAGTGCATACAATGCTTTGACAGTACAAGTAGTATACATTTCAATTTTACACCAAAGTACTTGCAGCAAACCTAATGGAAACACCTTAGGATAACTTCCCACATGATTCTGAGATGTCTGAAAGTGGTTTCATGCCACTGCAGTGTAAGACAAAAAAGTTGTTTTCTCAGTGCATACAAACCTTTGACAATACAAGTGGTATACATTTCAATTTTACACCAAAGTACTTACAGCAAACCTAATGGAAACACCTTAGATTCACTTCCCACATGATTCTGAGATGTCTGAAAGATGTTTCATGCCACTGCAGTGTAAGACAAAAAAGTTGTTTTCTCAGTGCATACAATGCTTTGACAATACAAGTAGTATACATTTCAATTTTACACCAAAGTACTTGCAGCAAATCTAATGGAAACACCTTAGGTTAACTTCCCACATGATTCTGAGATGTCTGAAAGTGGTTTCATGCCACTGCAGTGTAAGACAAAAAAGTTGTTTTCTCAGTGCATACAATGCTTTGACAGTACAAGTAGTATACATTTCAATTTTACACCAAAGTACTTACAGCAAACCTAATGGAAACACCTTAGGTTAACTTCCCACATGATTCTGAGATGTCTGAAAGTGGTTTCATGCCACTGCAGTGTAAGACAAAAAAGTTGTTTTCTCAGTGCATACAATGCTTTGACAGTACAAGTAGTATACATTTCAATTTTACACCAAAGTACTTGCAGCAAACCTAATGGAAACACCTTAGGTTAACTTCCCACATGATTCTGAGATGTCTGAAAGTGGTTTCATGCCACTGCAGTGTAAGACAAAAAAGTTGTTTTCTCAGTGCATACAAACCTTTGACAATACAAGTGGTATACATTTCAATTTTACACCAAAGTACTTACAGCAAACCTAATGGAAACACCTTAGATTAACTTCCCACATGATTCTGAGATGTCTGAAAGATGTTTCATGTTTCATGCCACTGCAGTGTAAGACAAAAAAGTTGTTTTCTCAGTGCATCAATGCTTTGACATACAAGTAGTATACATTTCAATTTTACACCAAAGTACTTGCAGCAAATCTAATGGAAACACCTTAGGTTAACTTCCCACATGATTCTGAGATGTCTGAAAGTGGTTTCATGCCACTGCAGTGTAAGACAAAAAAGTTGTTTTCTCAGTGCATACAAACCTTTGACAATACAAGTGGTATACATTTCAATTTTACACCAAAGTACTTACAGCAAACCTAATGGAAACACCTTAGATTAACTTCCCACATGATTCTGAGATGTCTGAAAGTGGTTTCATGCCACTGCAGTGTAAGACAAAAAAGTTGTTTTCTCAGTGCATACAATGCTTTGACATTACAAGTAGTATACATTTCAATTTTACACCAAAGAACTTGCAGCAAATCTAATCGAAACACCTTAGGTTAACTTCCCACATGATTCTGAGATGTCTGAAAGTGGTTTCATGCCACTGCAGTGTAAGACAAAAAAGTTGTTTTCTCAGTGCATACAATGCTTTGACAATACAAGTAGTATACATTTCAATTTTACACCAAAGTACTTACTGCAAACCTAATGGAAACACCTTAGGTTAACTTCCCACATGATTCTGAGATGTCTGAAAGTGGTTTCATGCCACTGCAGTGTAAGACAAAAAAGTTGTTTTCTCAGTGCATACAATGCTTTGACAATACAAGTGGTATACATTTCAATTTTACACCAAAGTACTTGCAGCAAACCTAATGGAAACACCTTAGGTTAACTTCCCACATGATTCTGAGATGTCTGAAAGTGGTTTCATGCCACTGCAGTGTAAGACAAAAAAGTTGTTTTCTCAGTGCATACAAACCTTTGACAATACAACTGGTATACATTTCAATTTTACACCAAAGTACTTACAGCAAACCTAATGGAAAGACCTTAGATTAACTTCCCACATGATTCTGACATGTCTGAAAGATGTTTCATGCCACTGCAGTGTAAGACAAAAAAGGTGATTTCTCAGTGCATACAATGCTTTGACAATACAAGTAGTATACATTTCAATTTTACACCAAAGAACTTGCAGCAAACCTAATGGAAACACCTTAGGTTAACTTCCCACATGATTCTGAGATGTCTGAAAGTGGTTTCATGCCACTGCAGTGTAAGACAAAAAAGTTGTTTTCTCAGTGCATACATACCTTTGACAATACAAGGGGTATACATTTCAATTTTACACCAAAGTACTTGCAGCAAACCTAATGGAAACACCTTAGGTTAACTTCCCACATGATTCTGAGATGTCTGAAAGTGGTTTCATGCCACTGCAGTGTAAGACAAAAAAGTTGTTTTCTCAGTGCATACAATGCTTTGACAGTACAAGTGGTATACATTTCAATTTTACACCAAAGTACTTACAGCAAACCTAATGGAAACACCTTAGGTTAACTTCCCACATGATTCTGAGATGTCTGAAAGTGGTTTCATGCCACTGCAGTGTAAGACAAAAAAGTTGTTTTCTCAGTGCATACAATGCTTTGACAATACAAGTAGTATACATTTCAATTTTACACCAAAGTACTTACAGCAAACCTAATGGAAACACCTTAGGTTAACTTCCCACATGATTCTGAGATGTCTGAAAGTGGTTTCATGCCACTGCAGTGTAAGACAAAAAAGTTGATTTCTCAGTGCATACAAACCTTTGACAATACAAGTGGTATACATTTCAATTTTACACCAAAGTACTTGCAGCAAACCTAATGGAAACACCTTAGGTTAACTTCCCACATGATTCTGAGATGTCTGAAAGTGGTTTCATGCCACTGCAGTGTAAGACAAAAAAGTTGTTTTCTCAGTGCATGCAATGCTTTGACAGTACAAGTAGTATACATTTCAATTTTACACCAAAGTACTTGCAGCAAACCTAATGGAAACACCTTAGGTTAACTTCCCACATGATTCTGAGATGTCTGAAAGTGGTTTCATGCCACTGCAGTGTAAGACAAAAAAGTTGTTTTCTCAGTGCATACAATGCTTTGACAATACAAGTGGTATACATTTCAATTTTACACCAAAGTACTTGCAGCAAACCTAATGGAAACACCTTAGGTTAACTTCCCACATGATTCTGAGATGTCTGAAAGTGGTTTCATGCCACTGCAGTGTAAGACAAAAAAGTTGTTTTCTCAGTGCATACAAACCTTTGACAATACAAGTGGTATACATTTGAATTTTACACCAAAGTACTTACAGCAAACCTAATGGAAAGACCTTAGATTAACTTCCCACATGATTCTGACATGTCTGAAAGATGTTTCATGCCACTGCAGTGTAAGACAAAAAAGGTGATTTCTCAGTGCATACAATGCTTTGACAATAGAAGTAGTGAACATTTCAATTTTACACCAAAGTACTTGCAGCAAACCTAATGGAAACACCTTAGGTTAACTTCCCACATGATTCTGAGATGTCTGAAAGTGGTTTCATGCCACTGCAGTGTAAGACAAAAAAGTTGTTTTCTCAGTGCATACATACCTTTGACAATACAAGGGGTATACATTTCAATTTTACACCAAAGTACTTGCAGCAAACCTAATGGAAACACCTTAGGTTAACTTCCCACATGATTCTGAGATGTCTGAAAGTGGTTTCATGCCAAGTGTTCATGCCATGCAGTGTAAGACAAAAAAGTTGTTTTCTCAGTGCATGCAATGCTTTGACAATACAAGTAGTATAATTTCAATTTTACACCAAAGTACTTGCAGCAAACCTAATGGAAACACCTTAGGTTAACTTCCCACATGATTCTGAGATGTCTAAAGTGTTTCATGCCACTGCAGTGTAAGACAAAAAAGTTGTTTTCTCAGTGCATACAATGCTTTGACATACAAGTAGTATACATTTCAATTTTACACCAAAGTACTTGCAGCAAACCTAATGGAAACACCTTAGGTTAACTTCCCACATGATTCTGAGATGTCTGAAAGTGGTTTCATGCCACTGCAGTGTAAGACAAAAAAGTTGTTTTCTCAGTGCATACAAACCTTTGACAATACAACTGGTATACATTTCAATTTTACACCAAAGTACTTACAGCAAACCTAATGGAAACACCTTAGGTTAACTTCCCACATGATTCTGAGATGTCTGAAAGTGGTTTCATGCCACTGCAGTGTAAGACAAAAAAGTTGTTTTCTCAGTGCGTACAATGCTTTGACAATACAAGTAGTATACATTTCAATTTTACACCAAAGTACTTGCAGCAAACCTAATGGAAACACCTTAGGTTAACTTCCCACATGATTCTGAGATGTCTGAAAGTGGTTTCATGCCACTGCAGTGTAAGACAAAAAAGTTGTTTTCTCAGTGCATACAATGCTTTGACAGTACAAGTAGTATACATTTCAATTTTACACCAAAGTACTTGCAGCAAACCTAATGGAAACACCTTAGGTTAACTTCCCACATGATTCTGAGATGTCTGAAAGTGGTTTCATGCCACTGCAGTGTAAGACAAAAAAGTTGTTTTCTCAGTGCATACAATGCTTTGACAATACAAGTGGTATACATTTCAATTTTACACCAAAGTACTTGCAGCAAACCTAATGGAAACACCTTAGGTTAACTTCCCACATGATTCTGAGATGTCTGAAAGTGGTTTCATGCCACTGCAGTGTAAGACAAAAAAGTTGTTTTCTCAGTGCATACAAACCTTTGACAATACAAGTGGTATACATTTCAATTTTACACCAAAGTACTTACAGCAAACCTAATGGAAACACCTTAGATTCACTTCCCACATGATTCTGAGATGTCTGAAAGATGTTTCATGCCTGTGCAGTGTAAGACAAAAAAGTTGTTTTCTCAGTGCATACAATGCTTTGACAATACAAGTAGTGAACATTTCAATTTTACACCAAAGTACTTGCAGCAAACCTAATGGAAACACCTTAGGATAACTTCCCACATGATTCTGAGATGTCTGAAAGTGGTTTCATGCCACTGCAGTGTAAGACAAAAAAGTTGTTTTCTCAGTGCATACAAACCTTTGACAATACAAGTGGTATACATTTCAATTTTACACCAAAGTACTTACAGCAAACCTAATGGAAACACCTTAGATTCACTTCCCACATGATTCTGAGATGTCTGAAAGTGGTTTCATGCCACTGCAGTGTAAGACAAAAAAGTTGTTTTCTCAGTGCTTTCAATGCTTTGACAGTACAAGTAGTATACATTTCAATTTTACTCCAAAGTACTTGCAGCAAACCTAATGGAAACACCTTAGGTTAACTTCCCACATGATTCTGAGATGTCTGAAAGTGGTTTCATGCCACTGCAGTGTAAGACAAAAAAGTTGTTTTCTCAGTGCATACAATGCTTTGACAATACAAGTAGTATACATTTCAATTTTACACCAAAGTACTTACAGCAAACCTAATGGAAACACCTTAGGTTAACTTCCCACATGATTCTGAGATGTCTGAAAGTGGTTTCATGCCACTGCAGTGTAAGACAAAAAAGTTGTTTTCTCAGTGCATGCATGCTTGACAGTACAAGTAGTATACATTTCAATTTTACACCAAAGTACTTGCAGCAAACCTAATGGAAACACCATAGGTTAACTTCCCACATGATTCTGAGATGTCTGAAAGTGGTTTCATGCCACTGCAGTGTAAGACAAAAAAGTTGTTTTCTCAGTGCATACAAACCTTTGACAATACAAGTGGTATACATTTCAATTTTACACCAAAGTACTTACAGCAAACCTAATGGAAACACCTTAGATTCACTTCCCACATGATTCTGAGATGTCTGAAAGTGGTTTCATGCCACTGCAGTGTAAGACAAAAAAGTTGTTTTCTCAGTGCATACAATGCTTTGACAATACAAGTAGTATACATTTCAATTTTACACCAAAGAACTTGCAGCAAACCTAATGGAAACACCTTAGGATAACTTCCCACATGATTCTGAGATGTCTGAAAGTGGTTTCATGCCACTGCAGTGTAAGACAAAAAAGTTGTTTTCTCAGTGCATGCAATGCTTTGACAGTACAAGTAGTATACATTTCAATTTTACACCAAAGAACTTGCAGCAAATCTAATAGAAACACCTTAGGTTAACTTCCCACATGATTCTGAGATGTCTGAAAGTGGTTTCATGCCACTGCAGTGTAAGACAAAAAAGTTGTTTTCTCAGTGCATACAATGCTTTGACAATACAAGTGGTATACATTTCAATTTTACACCAAAGTACTTGCAGCAAACCTAATGGAAACACCTTAGGTTAACTTCCCACATGATTCTGAGATGTCTGAAAGTGGTTTCATGCCACTGCAGTGTAAGACAAAAAAGTTGTTTTCTCAGTGCATACAAACCTTTGACAATACAAGTGGTATACATTTCAATTTTACACCAAAGTACTTACAGCAAACCTAATGGAAAGACCTTAGATTCACTTCCCACATGATTCTGACATGTCTGAAAGATGTTTCATTCCTGTGCAGTGTAAGACAAAAAAGTTGTTTTCTCAGTGCATACAATGCTTTGACAATACAAGTAGTGAACATTTCAATTTTACACCAAAGCACTTATTGCAAAACTAATGGAAACACCTTAGGTTAACTTCCCACATGATTCTGAGGTGTCTGAAAGTGGTTTCAAGCCACTGCAGTGTAAGACAAAAAAGTTGATTTCTCAGTGCATACAAACCTTTGACAATACAAGTGGTATACATTTCAATTTTACACCAAAGTACTTGCAGCAAACCTAATGGAAACACCTTAGGATAACTTCCCACATGATTCTGAGATGTCTGAAAGTGGTTTCATGCCACTGCAGTGTAAGACAAAAAAGGTGATTTCTCAGTGCATACAATGCTTTGACAATACAAGTAGTGAACATTTCAATTTTACACTAAAGCACTTATTGCAAAACTAATGGAAACACCTTAGGTTAACTTCCCACATGATTCTGAGATGTCTGAAAGTTGTTTCATGCCACTGCAGTGTAACACAAAGAAGTTGATTTCTCAGTGCATACAAACCTTTGACAATACAAGTGGTATACATTTCAATTTTACACCAAAGTACTTGCAGCAAACCTAATGGAAACACCTTAGGTTAACTTCCCACATGATTCTGAGATGTCTGAAAGTGGTTTCATGCCACTGCAGTGTAAGACAAAAAAGTTGTTTTCTCAGTGCATACAAACCTTTGACAATACAAGTGGTATACATTTCAATTTTACACCAAAGTACTTACAGCAAACCTAATGGAAACACCTTAGATTCACTTTCCACATGATTCTGACATGTCTGAAAGATGTTTCATGCCTGTGCAGTGTAAGACAAAAAAGTTGTTTTCTCAGTGCATGCAATGCTTTGACAGTACAAGTAGTATACATTTCAATTTTACACCAAAGTACTTGCAGCAAACCTAATGGAAACACCATAGGATAACTTCCCACATGATTCTGAGATGTCTGAAAGTGGTTTCATGCCACTGCAGTGTAAGACAAAAAAGTTGATTTCTCAGTGCATACAAACCTTTGACAATACAAGTGGTATACATTTCAATTTTACACCAAAGTACTTGCAGCAAACCTAATGGAAACACCTTAGGATAACTTCCCACATGATTCTGAGATGTCTGAAAGTGGTTTCATGCCACTGCAGTGTAAGACAAAAAAGTTGTTTTCTCAGTGCATGCAATGCTTTGACAGTACAAGTAGTATACATTTCAATTTTACACCAAAGTACTTGCAGCAAACCTAATGGAAACACCTTAGGTTAACTTCCCACATGATTCTGAGATGTCTGAAAGTGGTTTCATGCCACTGCAGTGTAAGACAAAAAAGTTGTTTTCTCAGTGCATACAAACCTTTGACAATACAAGTGGTATACATTTCAATTTTACACCAAAGTACTTGCAGCAAACCTAATGGAAACACCTTAGGTTAACTTCCCACATGATTCTGAGATGTCTGAAAGTGGTTTCATGCCACTGCAGTGTAAGACAAAAAAGTTGTTTTCTCAGTGCATACAATGCTTTGACAGTACAAGTAGTATACATTTCAATTTTACACCAAAGAACTTGCAGCAAATCTAATAGAAACACCTTAGGTTAACTTCCCACATGATTCTGAGATGTCTGAAAGTGGTTTCATGCCACTGCAGTGTAAGACAAAAAAGTTGTTTTCTCAGTGCATACAATGCTTTGACAGTACAAGTAGTATACATTTCAATTTTACACCAAAGTACTTGCAGCAAATCTAATGGAAACACCTTAGGTTAACTTCCCACATGATTCTGAGATGTCTGAAAGTGGTTTCATGCCACTGCAGTGTAAGACAAAAAAGTTGTTTTCTCAGTGCATACAATGCTTTGACAATACAAGTGGTATACATTTCAATTTTACACCAAAGTACTTGCAGCAAACCTAATGGAAACACCTTAGGTTAACTTCCCACATGATTCTGAGATGTCTGAAAGTGGTTTCATGCCACTGCAGTGTAAGACAAAAAAGTTGTTTTCTCAGTGCATACAAACCTTTGACAATACAAGTGGTATACATTTCAATTTTACACCAAAGTACTTACAGCAAACCTAATGGAAACACCTTAGATTCACTTCCCACATGATTCTGAGATGTCTGAAAGTGGTTTCATGCCACTGCAGTGTAAGACAAAAAAGTTGTTTTCTCAGTGCATGCAATGCTTTGACAGTACAAGTAGTATACATTTCAATTTTACACCAAAGAACTTGCAGCAAATCTAATAGAAACACCTTAGGTTAACTTCCCACATGATTCTGAGATGTCTGAAAGTGGTTTCATGCCACTGCAGTGTAAGACAAAAAAGTTGTTTTCTCAGTGCATACAATGCTTTGACAATACAAGTGGTATACATTTCAATTTTACACCAAAGTACTTGCAGCAAACCTAATGGAAACACCTTAGGTTAACTTCCCACATGATTCTGAGATGTCTGAAAGTGGTTTCATGCCACTGCAGTGTAAGACAAAAAAGTTGTTTTCTCAGTGCATACAATGCTTTGACAATACAAGTGGTATACATTTCAATTTTACACCAAAGTACTTGCAGCAAACCTAATGGAAACACCTCAGGATAACTTCCCACATGATTCTGAGATGTCTGAAAGTGGTTTCATGCCACTGCAGTGTAAGACAAAAAAGTTGTTTTCTCAGTGCATACAAACCTTTGACAATACAAGTGGTATACATTTCAATTTTACACCAAAGTACTTACAGCAAACCTAATGGAAAGACCTTAGATTCACTTCCCACATGATTCTGACATGTCTGAAAGATGTTTCATTCCTGTGCAGTGTAAGACAAAAAAGTTGTTTTCTCAGTGCATACAATGCTTTGACAATACAAGTAGTGAACATTTCAATTTTACACCAAAGTACTTACTGCAAACCTAATGGAAACACCTTAGTTTAACTTCCCACATGATTCTGAGATGTCTGAAAGTGGTTTCATGCCACTGCAGTGTAAGACAAAAAAGTTGTTTTCTCAGTGCATACAATGCTTTGACAATACAAGTGGTATACATTTCAATTTTACACCAAAGTACTTGCAGCAAACCTAATGGAAACACCTTAGGTTAACTTCCCACATGATTCTGAGATGTCTGAAAGTGGTTTCATGCCACTGCAGTGTAAGACAAAAAAGTTGTTTTCTCAGTGCATACAATGCTTTGACAATACAAGTGGTATACATTTCAATTTTACACCAAAGTACTTGCAGCAAACCTAATGGAAACACCTTAGGTTAACTTCCCACATGATTCTGAGATGTCTGAAAGTGGTTTCATGCCACTGCAGTGTAAGACAAAAAAGTTGTTTTCTCAGTGCATACAAACCTTTGACAATACAAGTGGTATACATTTCAATTTTACACCAAAGTACTTACAGCAAACCTAATGGAAACACCTTAGATTAACTTCCCACATGATTCTGAGATGTCTGAAAGTGGTTTCATGCCACTGCAGTGTAAGACAAAAAAGTTGTTTTCTCAGTGCATACAATGCTTTGACAATACAAGTAGTATACATTTCAATTTTACACCAAAGAACTTGCAGCAAATCTAATGGAAACACCTTAGGTTAACTTCCCACATGATTCTGAGATGTCTGAAAGTGGTTTCATGCCACTGCAGTGTAAGACAAAAAAGTTGTTTTCTCAGTGCATACAATGCTTTGACAGTACAAGTGGTATACATTTCAATTTTACACCAAAGTACTTGCAGCAAACCTAATGGAAACACCTTAGGTTAACTTCCCACATGATTCTGAGATGTCTGAAAGTGGTTTCATGCCACTGCAGTGTAAGACAAAAAAGTTGTTTTCTCAGTGCATGCAATGCTTTGACAGTACAAGTAGTATACATTTCAATTTTACACCAAAGAACTTGCAGCAAATCTAATAGAAACACCTTAGGTTAACTTCCCACATGATTCTGAGATGTCTGAAAGTGGTTTCATGCCACTGCAGTGTAAGACAAAAAAGTTGTTTTCTCAGTGCATACAAACCTTTGACAATACAAGTGGTATACATTTCAATTTTACACCAAAGTACTTACAGCAAACCTAATGGAAAGACCTTAGATTCACTTCCCACATGATTCTGACATGTCTGAAAGATGTTTCATTCCTGTGCAGTGTAAGACAAAAAAGTTGTTTTCTCAGTGCATACAATGCTTTGACAATACAAGTAGTGAACATTTCAATTTTACACCAAAGCACTTACTGCAAACCTAATGGAAACACCTTAGGTTAACTTCCCACATGATTCTGAGATGTCTGAAAGTGGTTTCATGCCACTGCAGTGTAAGACAAAAAAGTTGATTTCTCAGTGCATACAAACCTTTGACAATACAAGTGGTATACATTTCAATTTTACACCAAAGTACTTGCAGCAAACCTAATGGAAACACCTTAGGATAACTTCCCACATGATTCTGAGATGTCTGAAAGTTGTTTCATGCCACTGCAGTGTAAGACAAAAAAGTTGATTTCTCAGTGCATACAATGCTTTGACAGTACAAGTGGTGAACATTTCAATTTTACACTAAAGCACTTACTGCAAACCTAATGGAAACACCTTAGGTTAACTTCCCACATGATTCTGAGATGTCTGAAAGTTGTTTCATGCCATTGCAGTGTAAGACAAAAAAGTTGATTTCTCAGTGCATACAAACCTTTGACAATACAAGTGGTATACATTTCAATTTTACACCAAAGTACTTGCAGCAAACCTAATGGAAACACCTCAGGATAACTTCCCACATGATTCTGAGATGTCTGAAAGTGGTTTCATGCCACTGCAGTGTAAGACAAAAAAGTTGATTTCTCAGTGCATACAAACCTTTGACAATACAAGTGGTATACATTTCAATTTTACACCAAAGTACTTACAGCAAACCTAATGGAAACACCTTAGATTCACTTCCCACATGATTCTGAGATGTCTGAAAGATGTTTCATGCCTGTGCAGTGTAAGACAAAAAAGTTGTTTTCTCAGTGCATGCAATGCTTTGACAGTACAAGTAGTATACATTTCAATTTTACACCAAAGTACTTGCAGCAAATCTAATAGAAACACCTTAGGATAACTTCCCACATGATTCTGAGATGTCTGAAAGTGGTTTCATGCCACTGCAGTGTAAGACAAAAAAGTTGATTTCTCAGTGCATACAAACCTTTGACAATACAAGTGGTATACATTTCAATTTTACACCAAAGTACTTGCAGCAAACCTAATGGAAACACCTTAGGATAACTTCCCACATGATTCTGAGATGTCTGAAAGTGGTTTCATGCCACTGCAGTGTAAGACAAAAAAGTTGTTTTCTCAGTGCATACAATGCTTTGACAGTACAAGTAGTATACATTTCAATTTTACACCAAAGCACTTACTGCAAACTAATGGAAACACCTTAGGTTAACTTCCCACATGATTCTGAGATGTCTGAAAGTGGTTTCATGCCACTGCAGTGTAAGACAAAAAAGTTGATTTCTCAGTGCATACAAACCTTTGACAATACAAGTGGTATACATTTCAATTTTACACCAAAGTACTTGCAGCAAACCTAATGGAAACACCTTAGGTTAACTTCCCACATGATTCTGAGATGTCTGAAAGTGGTTTCATGCCACTGCAGTGTAAGACAAAAAAGTTGTTTTCTCAGTGCATACAATGCTTTGACAATACAAGTAGTGAACATTTCAATTTTACACTAAAGCACTTACTGCAAACCTAATGGAAACACCTTAGGTTAACTTCCCACATGATTCTGAGATGTCTGAAAGTTGTTTCATGCCACTGCAGTGTAAGACAAAAAAGTTGATTTCTCAGTGCATACAAACCTTTGACAATACAAGTGGTATACATTTCAATTTTACACCAAAGTACTTGCAGCAAACCTAATGGAAACACCTTAGGATAACTTCCCACATGATTCTGAGATGTCTGAAAGTGGTTTCATGCCACTGCAGTGTAAGACAAAAAAGGTGTTTTCTCAGTGCATACAAACCTTTGACAATACAAGTGGTATACATTTCAATTTTACACCAAAGTACTTACAGCAAACCTAATGGAAAGACCTTAGATTCACTTCCCACATGATTCTGACATGTCTGAAAGATGTTTCATTCCTGTGCAGTGTAAGACAAAAAAGTTGTTTTCTCAGTGCATACAATGCTTTGACAATACAAGTAGTGAACATTTCAATTTTACACTAAAGCACTTACTGCAAACCTAATGGAAACACCTTAGGTTAACTTCCCACATGATTCTGAGATGTCTGAAAGTGGTTTCATGCCACTGCAGTGTAAGACAAAAAAGTTGTTTTCTCAGTGCATACAATGCTTTGACAGTACAAGTGGTATACATTTCAATTTTACACCAAAGTACTTACAGCAAACCTAATGGAAACACCTTAGGTTAACTTCCCACATGATTCTGAGATGTCTGAAAGTGGTTTCATGCCACTGCAGTGTAAGACAAAAAAGTTGTTTTCTCAGTGCATGCAATGCTTTGACAGTACAAGTAGTATACATTTCAATTTTACACCAAAGTACTTGCAGCAAACCTAATGGAAACACCTTAGGTTAACTTCCCACATGATTCTGAGATGTCTGAAAGTGGTTTCATGCCACTGCAGTGTAAGACAAAAAAGTTGTTTTCTCAGTGCATACAAACCTTTGACAATACAAGTGGTATACATTTCAATTTTACACCAAAGTACTTACAGCAAACCTAATGGAAACACCTTAGATTCACTTCCCACATGATTCTGACATGTCTGAAAGATGTTTCATGCCTGTGCAGTGTAAGACAAAAAAGTTGTTTTCTCAGTGCATGCAATGCTTTGACAGTACAAGTAGTATACATTTCAATTTTACACCAAAGTACTTGCAGCAAACCTAATGGAAACACCTTAGGATAACTTCCCACATGATTCTGAGATGTCTGAAAGTGGTTTCATGCCACTGCAGTGTAAGACAAAAAAGTTGATTTCTCAGTGCATACAAACCTTTGACAATACAAGTGGTATACATTTCAATTTTACACCAAAGTACTTGCAGCAAACCTAATGGAAACACCTCAGGATAACTTCCCACATGATTCTGAGATGTCTGAAAGTGGTTTCATGCCACTGCAGTGTAAGACAAAAAAGTTGTTTTCTCAGTGCATACAATGCTTTGACAATACAAGTAGTGAACATTTCAATTTTACACTAAAGCACTTACTGCAAACCTAATGGAAACACCTTAGGTTAACTTCCCACATGATTCTGAGATGTCTGAAAGTTGTTTCATGCCACTGCAGTGTAAGACAAAAAAGTTGATTTCTCAGTGCATACAAACCTTTGACAATACAAGTGGTATACATTTCAATTTTACACCAAAGTACTTGCAGCAAACCTAATGGAAACACCTTAGGATAACTTCCCACATGATTCTGAGATGTCTGAAAGTGGTTTCATGCCACTGCAGTGTAAGACAAAAAAGTTGTTTTCTCAGTGCATACAAACCTTTGACAATACAAGTGGTATACATTTCAATTTTACACCAAAGTACTTACAGCAAACCTAATGGAAAGACCTTAGATTCACTTCCCACATGATTCTGACATGTCTGAAAGATGTTTCATGCCTGTGCAGTGTAAGACAAAAAAGTTGTTTTCTCAGTGCATGCAATGCTTTGACAGTACAAGTAGTATACATTTCAATTTTACACCAAAGTACTTGCAGCAAACCTAATGGAAACACCTTAGGATAACTTCCCACATGATTCTGAGATGTCTGAAAGTGGTTTCATGCCACTGCAGTGTAAGACAAAAAAGTTGATTTCTCAGTGCATACAAACCTTTGACAATACAAGTGGTATACATTTCAATTTTACACCAAAGTACTTGCAGCAAACCTAATGGAAACACCTCAGGATAACTTCCCACATGATTCTGAGATGTCTGAAAGTGGTTTCATGCCACTGCAGTGTAAGACAAAAAAGTTGTTTTCTCAGTGCATGCAATGCTTTGACAGTACAAGTAGTATACATTTCAATTTTACACCAAAGTACTTACAGCAAACCTAATGGAAACACCTTAGGTTAACTTCCCACATGATTCTGAGATGTCTGAAAGTGGTTTCATGCCACTGCAGTGTAAGACAAAAAAGTTGTTTTCTCAGTGCATGCAATGCTTTGACAGTACAAGTAGTATACATTTCAATTTTACACCAAAGCACTTACTGCAAACCTAATGGAAACACCTTAGGTTAACTTCCCACATGATTCTGAGATGTCTGAAAGTGGTTTCATGCCACTGCAGTGTAAGACAAAAAAGTTGTTTTCTCAGTGCATACAAACCTTTGACAATACAAGTGGTATACATTTCAATTTTACACCAAAGTACTTGCAGCAAACCTAATGGAAACACCTCAGGATAACTTCCCACATGATTCTGAGATGTCTGAAAGTGGTTTCATGCCACTGCAGTGTAAGACAAAAAAGTTGTTTTCTCAGTGCATACAAACCTTTGACAATACAAGTGGTATACATTTCAATTTTACACCAAAGTACTTACAGCAAACCTAATGGAAACACCTTAGATTCACTTCCCACATGATTCTGACATGTCTGAAAGATGTTTCATTCCTGTGCAGTGTAAGACAAAAAAGTTGTTTTCTCAGTGCATACAATGCTTTGACAATACAAGTAGTGAACATTTCAATTTTACACTAAAGCACTTACTGCAAACCTAATGGAAACACCTTAGGTTAACTTCCCACATGATTCTGAGATGTCTGAAAGTGGTTTCATGCCACTGCAGTGTAAGACAAAAAAGTTGATTTCTCAGTGCATACAAACCTTTGACAATACAAGTGGTATACATTTCAATTTTACACCAAAGTACTTGCAGCAAACCTAATGGAAACACCTCAGGATAACTTCCCACATGATTCTGAGATGTCTGAAAGTGGTTTCATGCCACTGCAGTGTAAGACAAAAAAGGTGTTTTCTCAGTGCATACAAACCTTTGACAATACAAGTGGTATACATTTCAATTTTACACCAAAGTACTTACAGCAAACCTAATGGAAAGACCTTAGATTCACTTCCCACATGATTCTGACATGTCTGAAAGATGTTTCATGCCTGTGCAGTGTAAGACAAAAAAGTTGTTTTCTCAGTGCATGCAATGCTTTGACAGTACAAGTAGTATACATTTCAATTTTACACCAAAGTACTTGCAGCAAACCTAATGGAAACACCTTAGGATAACTTCCCACATGATTCTGAGATGTCTGAAAGTGGTTTCATGCCACTGCAGTGTAAGACAAAAAAGTTGATTTCTCAGTGCATACAAACCTTTGACAATACAAGTGGTATACATTTCAATTTTACACCAAAGTACTTGCAGCAAACCTAATGGAAACACCATAGGATAACTTCCCACATGATTCTGAGATGTCTGAAAGTGGTTTCATGCCACTGCAGTGTAAGACAAAAAAGTTGTTTTCTCAGTGCATGCAATGCTTTGACAGTACAAGTAGTATACATTTCAATTTTACACCAAAGTACTTACAGCAAACCTAATGGAAACACCTTAGGTTAACTTCCCACATGATTCTGAGATGTCTGAAAGTGGTTTCATGCCACTGCAGTGTAAGACAAAAATGTTGTTTTCTCAGTGCATGCAATGCTTTGACAGTACAAGTAGTATACATTTCAATTTTACACCAAAGCACTTATTGCAAAACTAATGGAAACACCTTAGGTTAACTTCCCACATGATTCTGAGATGTCTGAAAGTGGTTTCATGCCACTGCAGTGTAAGACAAAAAAGTTGTTTTCTCAGTGCATACAAACCTTTGACAATACAAGTGGTATACATTTCAATTTTACACCAAAGTACTTGCAGCAAACCTAATGGAAACACCTCAGGATAACTTCCCACATGATTCTGAGATGTCTGAAAGTGGTTTCATGCCACTGCAGTGTAAGACAAAAAAGTTGTTTTCTCAGTGCATACAAACCTTTGACAATACAAGTGGTATACATTTCAATTTTACACCAAAGTACTTACAGCAAACCTAATGGAAAGACCTTAGATTCACTTCCCACATGATTCTGACATGTCTGAAAGATGTTTCATGCCTGTGCAGTGTAAGACAAAAAAGTTGTTTTCTCAGTGCATGCAATGCTTTGACAATACAAGTAGTATACATTTCAATTTTACACCAAAGTACTTGCAGCAAACCTAATAGAAACACCTTAGGTTAACTTCCCACATGATTCTGAGATGTCTGAAAGTGGTTTCATGCCACTGCAGTGTAAGACAAAAAAGTTGTTTTCTCAGTGCATACAAACCTTTGACAATACAAGTGGTATACATTTCAATTTTACACCAAAGTACTTGCAGCAAACCTAATGGAAACACCTTAGGATAACTTCCCACATGATTCTGAGATGTCTGAAAGAGGTTTCATGCCACTGCAGTGTAAGACAAAAAAGTTGTTTTCTCAGTGCATGCAATGCTTTGACAGTACAAGTAGTATACATTTCAATTTTACACCAAAGTACTTGCAGCAAACCTAATGGAAACACCTTAGGATAACTTCCCACATGATTCTGAGATGTCTGAAAGTGGTTTCATGCCACTGCAGTGTAAGACAAAAAAGTTGTTTTCTCAGTGCATGCAATGCTTTGACAGTACAAGTAGTATACATTTCAATTTTACACCAAAGCACTTACTGCAAACCTAATGGAAACACCTTAGGTTAACTTCCCACATGATTCTGAGATGTCTGAAAGTGGTTTCATGCCACTGCAGTGTAAGACAAAAAAGTTGTTTTCTCAGTGCATACAATGCTTTGACAATACAAGTGGTATACATTTCAATTTTACACCAAAGTACTTGCAGCAAACCTAATGGAAACACCTCAGGATAACTTCCCACATGATTCTGAGATGTCTGAAAGTGGTTTCATGCCACTGCAGTGTAAGACAAAAAAGTTGTTTTCTCAGTGCATACAAACCTTTGACAATACAAGTGGTATACATTTCAATTTTACACCAAAGTACTTACAGCAAACCTAATGGAAAGACCTTAGATTCACTTCCCACATGATTCTGACATGTCTGAAAGATGTTTCATGCCTGTGCAGTGTAAGACAAAAAAGTTGTTTTCTCAGTGCATGCAATGCTTTGACAGTACAAGTAGTATACATTTCAATTTTACACCAAAGTACTTGCAGCAAACCTAATGGAAACACCTTAGGTTAACTTCCCACATGATTCTGAGATGTCTGAAAGTGGTTTCATGCCACTGCAGTGTAAGACAAAAAAGTTGATTTCTCAGTGCATACAAACCTTTGACAATACAAGTGGTATACATTTCAATTTTACACCAAAGTACTTGCAGCAAACCTAATGGAAACACCTTAGGATAACTTCCCACATGATTCTGAGATGTCTGAAAGTGGTTTCATGCCACTGCAGTGTAAGACAAAAAAGTTGATTTCTCAGTGCATACAATGCTTTGACAATACAAGTAGTGAACATTTCAATTTTACACTAAAGCACTTATTGCAAAACTAATGGAAACACCTTAGGTTAACTTCCCACATGATTCTGAGATGTCTGAAAGTTGTTTCATGCCACTGCAGTGTAACACAAAGAAGTTGATTTCTCAGTGCATACAAACCTTTGACAATACAAGTGGTATACATTTCAATTTTACACCAAAGTACTTGCAGCAAACCTAATGGAAACACCTTAGGATAACTTCCCACATGATTCTGAGATGTCTGAAAGTGGTTTCATGCCACTGCAGTGTAAGACAAAAAAGTTGTTTTCTCAGTGCATACAAACCTTTGACAATACAAGTGGTATACATTTCAATTTTACACCAAAGTACTTACAGCAAACCTAATGGAAACACCTTAGATTCACTTCCCACATGATTCTGACATGTCTGAAAGATGTTTCATGCCTGTGCAGTGTAAGACAAAAAAGTTGTTTTCTCAGTGCATGCAATGCTTTGACAGTACAAGTAGTATACATTTCAATTTTACACCAAAGTACTTGCAGCAAACATAATAGAAACACCTTAGGATAACTTCCCACATGATTCTGAGATGTCTGAAAGTGGTTTCAAGCCACTGCAGTGTAAGACAAAAAAGTTGATTTCTCAGTGCATACAAACCTTTGACAATACAAGTGGTATACATTTCAATTTTACACCAAAGTACTTGCAGCAAACCTAATGGAAACACCTCAGGATAACTTCCCACATGATTCTGAGATGTCTGAAAGTGGTTTCATGCCACTGCAGTGTAAGACAAAAAAGTTGTTTTCTCAGTGCATGCAATGCTTTGACAGTACAAGTAGTATACATTTCAATTTTACACCAAAGCACTTACTGCAAACCTAATGGAAACACCTTAGGTTAACTTCCCACATGATTCTGAGATGTCTGAAAGTGGTTTCATGCCACTGCAGTGTAAGACAAAAAAGTTGTTTTCTCAGTGCATGCAATGCTTTGACAGTACAAGTAGTATACATTTCAATTTTACACCAAAGAACTTGCAGCAAACCTAATGGAAACACCTTAGGTTAACTTCCCACATGATTCTGAGATGTCTGAAAGTGGTTTCATGCCACTGCAGTGTAAGACAAAAAAGGTGTTTTCTCAGTGCATACAAACCTTTGACAATACAAGTGGTATACATTTCAATTTTACACCAAAGTACTTACAGCAAACCTAATGGAAAGACCTTAGGATAACTTCCCA